>NW_026732134.1:0-190000 GCF_028476545.2 Physella acuta | reverse complement strand
TTTTTTTCCCTCAGCGTGGTGGGTGAGGGAGGGGGGGGGGTACGGGGTGGAATTTGGGTTTTTAAGTAGAGCTGAAATAAATTTGTGATTACAGAGAATTACAATGATACACATTTTAAGCAATCGGAAAAGCTATGTTATTACAACGAGACACATCAAAGCAAACATTCTTCCCTTTCAAACATCTATATATATACAGTCCTCAAACAGTTTTTGTTAATTCAATTGTTTTAAACATTTAAATCAGTAATAATAATTTGTTTGATAGTTTTACACAGCATCAAAGACATGAACATGACTGCTTAGTTTACTGTGCTCAGTCCTTAGCTGCGGAGTCAAAAGTTCACATTGTAGTCACCCATGGACAGAAATAGAAACGACCGTGGGAGAAGTGTCTCTGTAATATTCATACTGATCTATCATTCCAAAAATTTCCATGAAGTAAAGGTAAGTAATATGTCAAAGAATGAATTCTCCATTACTAAATTAATAATCTATGTCCTCAACTATCAGTAGTTGTTTATATAAATGTTTCAAATATAAATAGTGTCTCTGTATTTGGATGTGAATCCTAAGATAATAAAAATGTATTTTAATAAAAACAAAAATAGATAAATTTCAATTAGCTGTTTAATATTTATATTAGCAAAAGAATAAATAATAATTATTTTTTTTACAACTCAATTTCTTTGTATTTTATAAACTTTTTGATATAGGTTACTTCCCTTAATTATTTGCGGATTAAAAATAGGAAGTAACTGGGCATTAATATTTCGTGAAATATAGTTCTTTTTGTAAACATTATAAAACATTGATTATTACACACACACCTACATACACACAAGACACACTTATACATTTATATATGAAATTAGCAGCGTTTTGTGTTAGCTTTTTGTTTTAATGATGTATGTCCAATTTTTAAAAACATAATAACACGTTCAAATCATTATTATTTTGTTAAAAACATACAAGCAAGATTCCTTCCAAATAAAAAAAAAACAATTTTCCACTTCAGGGGTTGGAAGAACGAATTACCAACTCTCTACCTATATTAAAACTTAAATCATGTCCTGTTAGATTGTTCATAGCACAAACTATGGAAAATCTGAAGGTGGTATAAACAACGCTACCTCATTGTTGTGTTTATATAAAATGGACAAGCTGCTTGAAAGATCGTTTCTCGTGACAAATTTTTTATCTAATAGCAAAAAGATAAAAGATGCATTGCATAGTGCTCACCACACTATCCCTTCATATGCCGAGGTCACAGAAACAGGTGAACTCTACTTCACTTGCTCCCTGGACTGTCGGGTTCGTAAAGAGAACCTTACTTTAATGAAAAAAATCCTTGCATTATTTTGTTTTAACTAGCACGCTGACATGTAAGATCAAATGTTGAAATTCAAATCTCCAAATTTTAACCTTATTAATCTGTTTAGAAAACGTTTGATTTTGTATTCAATAATAATGTCAAATATCATGTCACATTGCATTGTCGTTGATTCTTGTCCAACGTGTCCAAGTTAAAACAAATGAGTTGATCGAACTTATTTCAAAACCTACCACCGATTACGATACTTAAAGCGATGATATGACTACGATACTTTAAACACTGACTAGCCACTAAGATACATAGTCGAAGATTCCAATACGATAACAAAGCGCTGATTGACGACTGCGATACTTTCAGAGCTGATCCGACTACGATACTGTAAAAGTGAATTGTCGGTGGGCTGGAAGACAAGCAATTCATGTTTTAAATCCCTTTTATCTGGTTACCTCCCTTTATTCCATTTCTCAGACAAGTTTTTACCTCTAAGCGACTTATCTCCCCTGCTCACTTCTGCTTCAGCCAACTCCAAAAACAGACTCTTGGTTTTAAGGGCAATTTCTCCGACTGATCACGTGACACATTCATTGTTTACTTATTGAAGTAGCCATTTGCGCCCCTATATACTATGAGAGGAATGTTGGGGAAATCAAATTTAAATGGACGTAACTAAGCCATGTAGACTTAGGGGAGGGAAGAAATGTTATCAACTACCTAGCCTTGTATATATATATATATATATATATATATATATATATATATATATATATATATATATATATATATATATATATGTGTGTGTGTGTGTGTGTGTAAGTATGTATGCGTGTGTATATATGTATATATGTATGTATATATATGTATATATATATGTATATATATGTATGTATATATATATATGTATATGTGTGTGTGTGTAAGTATATATGTCTGTGTAAGTGTGTATATATGTATATATATGTATGTATATATATGTATATATATGAATGTATATATATGTATATATATGTATATATATGTATGTATATATATGTATTTATATGTATGTATACATATGTATATATATATATGTATGTATATGTATGTATGTATATGTATATGTATATGTATGTATATATATATATATATATGTATATATATATATATATATATATATATATATATATATATATATATATATATATATATATATATATATATATATGTATATGTATATGTATGAATATATATGTATATAAATGTATATATATATATATGTGCGTGTGTGTGTAAGTATATATGTGTGTGAGTGTAAGTATATATGTGTGTGTAAGTGTGTGTGTGTGAGTGTGTGTGTCTGTGTGTGTGTGTGTGTGTGTGTGTGTTTTGCCCTTAATTTACCTACCTCGATGTTATGAAAAGGAGCTTAAAAGAAACAAATGTAAAACATAAATGACATTTTAAACGCTTGAAATAATGACCAGCAAGATAGCATGCAATCTGTATAGAGTTCACAATTTTTTCGATGTTTTAAAATCCCCCATTTATCGCGACATGTGTGTATGTGTGAGGTGGATGCGGTGATGGTTATGTGGTGCAGTTTACTTGCCTCCAAACAACGCGAATCAAACATCAAAAGAAACACGACGTTAAGCCTTCTCTTGAATCGACTTCCGGTTATGGCAGCCATGTTTAAGCTCTTCGCTTTGTTGCACTTTGATGCCATGAAAGTTGTCAAGGGAGGGCGGCGGGTGGGGCGGGGGGGGGTTATTTCGCGGTATATTGATTTCATGTGTTTTTGTTGTTTCTAATGTTTATTTTATTCGAGGTGGAAGGTGTGTAAAGATTCACTGACTCGGAGAAGTGTGACGTCACCAGGCTGACTAATAGGAAGTGGAGTCAGCGTCAGGTAGTTTATGACGCCATACACGACGCCTTGTGGCATAAACATAAACTGCAACATTGCAACATTGTATTACAAACTGAATCTGACTCACTGTTTGTTTAGAAATCTGAATTCTTACACTGGAAACTTTTACTGACTCCTGCTAGAAACTTTTACTGACTCTTGCTAGAAAATTCACTGACTCATGCAAGAAAATTCACTGACTCATGCAAGAAAATTCACTGACTCATGCAAGAAAATTCACTGACTCATGCAAGAAAATTATCTGACTCATGCAAGAAAATTCACTGACTCAAGCTAGAAGCTTTTACTGACTCCTGCTAGAAACTTTACTGACTCATCCTTATAAACTAGAACTCCCATACTGAACCCACTGACTCCTACCCTCAACCTTACTCGCATTCATCTTGACGATATTATTTTTAATTAATTAAATCAACCAATTAAGCAGTTATATGAAGTTACTCAAATGAAAACAAAACCACTTCGTGATTTATAAGTTAAAAACTAAATTCTGTCACTCGCTAATGTTATCAGATTTCTTTGTTTTTTTTAATTTGTTAGAATCAGATTTGGTTTTTGTACAGATTTCAATAAAAAAAAAGTTGAACAAGGCTTAGATGCTATCAAACGCTGAAGCAAAGCGATTCATTTCCTGCGCATGCTCCGTGACAACAACACCAGCTTTCATTTCGTTCACTAAGGGGGATTACCAGCCCTGACTGAAAGGGGACTTAACCAGTGATTGAAAAGGAACAAGATTTAAGGCAACGAGAAACCCTAGATGCAGTAGTGATAAAGGATAATGTTTGTTTTTAAATTATGGGTTAAAATATGAAACCTTAAACTTAAACTAAGAAACGAGTTAAAAATCGTATATATAAGTGGGGAAAAACCGTAGAAGTTCAAGGGATTTTAGAAGATCAAAAAGATATTAGAGGAATTTTTAAAATTGAGAAAAATATGTAATTTCCCGGTGTGGAATTCCGTTTTTCTGAACTTGTGAGCATTTCTCCGCTTTTAAATTAGATTATTAAAAATTAGATTACGTAGATGATGTTGTGGCGTTGAAGAATGTTGCACCTATTGGACAGCTTGATTGGCCAAGGAGGAAGTCATATATATATATATATATATATATATATATATATATCAGCGAGCAGTTTCAACACCTATATATCATTTATAAAATCCTTTTCAAGCAGGATGTAGGTGGTCTGATATTTGTATATATATATATATATATATATATATATATATATATATATATATATATATATATATATATATATATATATATATATATATATCAGCGAGCAGTTTCAACACCTATATATCATTTATAAAATCCTTTTCAAGCAGGATGTAGGTGGTCTGATATTTGTATTGATTGGTAATATGTCTGTTTCATTTCTTCTTATATTCGGAAAATATCTTCCATTTAGAATTGTTGGATGGATGCGTTGATACAAATGACTCACACATTATTTCGTGCAACGCTACTTAAGGTTTCGCTATTTTTTTTTTCTAATAAAGATGCACGATGAAAATAATGCGATCTCCAATTTTTTAATAAAAATATGCTATAACAAATTGTGTTGTGGTTGGTGTGAGATGGTGGTGGTGGGGGGAGGGGGGGGGGGTGTTTTCCAGATAGGTTTTACAACATGAAGGTTGGAGGTTTAAGAAGAGGCTTTACACCTCTTTATGTGCTGGTGGTAACTATCGTCATATGGTGTATGTGTATCTTCTATATGTGCACGATCCCTGAAACGTTTTGTATCTCACTCGAAAGTTTCAAGTACTCGTCCCAGCATCTCCACAGAGCTTATATGTCCCCGGGCGCCGACCTTAGGGAGCGCCAAAATGGGTTGGAAAAATAAATTGAAAGGCTCAGGGGGGTGCAAATCGAAATATCGAGGGGGGGGTGCAAATCGAAAGTTTGAGGGGGGAGCAAATCGAAATATCGAAGGGGGGTGCAAATCGAAAGTTTGTCCCCGGGCGCCGGGAAGGGTCGCTACGCCTCTGGTTGAGTCCACTCAGATCAGCAGGGTACTTTTTATAAATTGGACACACGGTTTATAAATACAGGAAATGTATTAGATCTATTTATTTATTTCGCCATAATTTTATTACTTTAACAGGTACGGAAATAGTTGTACTATAAGTGTTTTGTAAATTGTATTGTTATCTTCGGACGGAGTGGTCTAGCGGTAGAGAGCTGGACTGCTAACCCGTTAGTTACGAGTTCGAATCCGGGTTCAAGTCTATAGATCGTCCCTGAGTCCACCCAACTCTGATGGGTACCTAACTCACGTTAGGGAAAGTAAAGGCGGCTGGGCATAGTGCTGACCACACTATCTCTTCATACGCCGAAGTCACAGAAACAAGTGAACTCTACTTCTACGTCAGGTTTGAAAAGGAAACTTTACTTACTTTACTATTGTTATCTAGATGATGACAAGTATTGCTCAATTGTTGTTGTTGTTTTGTTAACTTTAGATCCGCAATCTATCTCGTGCTAAAATTTGAAGTACTAAATTAATTGAAGTCGAAAAGCGGGCTGGTTTTAAGGGTGAAAAGACTTTAAAAATTGATCACCAAAAAGAAATCAATTAAACTTGCACTTTAAAAAAAGTCCCCCGAAGAAAATTGATTTAAAACTAGAGCAATCTAATGACGTTCATTCGGTGTGGGGGGGGGGGGGGCGAGGGCGCTGTTGGGTTGAGATGGGTAGGGAAAAACGTGAAAGGGGTAGAGGAAACAAGGAGGGGTGGGGTAGGAGGGAAAGGTGACGAAGGGGGTAGGGGAAAAGGGGTAGAGGAAACAAGGAGATTGGGGGAGGGTTGAACGTGACAAGGGGTAGGGGTGAACATGAAGGAGGAGGGAAAACAGAGGGACGGGTAACCTCGAAGGAAAGTGAGGAGTAGGTAGGGGTGGGGTGGGTGAAAGAGGGAAACGTAAAGAAAGATGGAGAGAGTCCGACGTGAGTCTTGATCCAGGATACGGTCATTTGAAACCGTGTTCAAACTGTCGGCAGGGTGGTCGAGCGGCAGGGCCTGTGAACTGCAACCCTTGGGTTTCAGGTTCAACTTCAGCTCACACTGTCAAGTTCATTGACCTGTCGACTCCATCACTAACTAGATCGCAGTATGTGCACTTTCTCTACCAGTCACAAAAAGCAGAGAATAATTTGATAATTGTTTTTTACTTTCTCTTGTATACGAAGTGCAAAAAAAATAATCGAAATTTGTGTTTTATGTCTCGACGTTTTACACCTCCCTGAGTGGGAAAAACATATTTTTGCAATATTGTCCGTATGTCTGTGTGTATATGTGTGTGTCTGTAAACACGATAACTTGAGTACCGTTGCAGCTAGGTTGATGATTTTTCATAAGTATTTTATCAATTTCGTAGATCAGTATCAACTTTTGAACGATTTCCGATAACCGGAAGTGGTACTTTTTCTACTTTGAATTTTTCAAAAGCCTATCACTTGAGTACTATTTCAGATAGATAAATGAAATTTCACATGTAAGTAAAATATTTAATCCTCTACCTTCTTTCAAATTTTGAGTAATTTCCTTTGACCGTAAGTACTAATAATATTCCGCACTATTATGCATATTTTGTTTTGGCGTTCGCTTGGTGCGCAATTCTTTTTCTACGAGATTCTATTCTATTTTTAAAAGTTTGAGTAATTAAAAATCATGTCTATATTCCGAGTTGCCATCCCACGTAGTGTTATATAAGAATATTCGAGAAAGTTTAGGGGAGATCACTCGCGGTTTATTAATCTACAGAACCCAGGAATCTAGCTTTGTTGACAACCACTTCACATTACCTTGAGTATCTGTAGCCTCCTATCTTAAGACCTGAATAGTCGTGGTATAGCTCTAGGCTCACTGTGAGGTTATAGATTTTGAAGTTAGCTGCCGTTATTCTGGTATCAAACATCGCATTCATTTTTCATAGTTTCTGTACCCTTGTTGTTCCATTTCAGATGTTTAACTGACCAGAGAATTAGACTACTCAGGATACTACCCTTTCCTTGAATCCATCAGCTTTTTATTTTTTTATTTATTTATTTATTTTTTGTGAAATTCCACAAAGATACAATTTTATTTTCTCGTATTCCTGTAAATGGACAAGAAAGATGTTGCTAAGAAATAAAACTTAGAAGGTGAAAAAGTGATTTTTTTTTTAAATTTAAAAAAAAAAATTAAATAAAATTAAAGTTATTTTGTTTTCGCTACAAAATTTAAAAATGAAAAGGATTTCAAAAATCTTTCTATCAATTTTGTAGTAATTTTCTCTTTGAAGTTCTTTCATTCTTTCAAGTGTACGTTGAAAAACGTGGGGCGAAGAATTGATTTTCTTTCAGTTCAGGCCACATTTACCTGGTCAGGTAGAAAGAGGGAAAAAAACACAATCAATTCGAGACAGCCCAAAGATTATCCCAATTTTCTCAAGTAGCAGACGTCAGAGGAACTTCTTGAATCTATCCAAGTATAATCACTGTGAGGTGAATTTTCTGGGCTATTTTTTTATGTCAAAATTCTGTCCAGTTTTATTTAAGTTTTAGATAGAAAGGTATTTTTTCAGCCCTGAATAATCCGTATGATAAATCACGTGACCTCGGCATATGAATGCCCATATTGTGTCCAGCCGTTTCTATCTTTGCCGAAATAACGCCAGGTACTAATTTGAGCTGGGTTGACTCAGGGACGTCTGTTAACCCAAATTGGACGGTTGAGTAGAAAATGTTTCAAAGTCCCTAGCGCTTTGAACATCTACAATTCCGTTTACTTAGCTTGTCCATATAATCCTAACTAGAGTCCTGAGCTGTTGTAAACATCTTCAATAATTCACTGGGAAAATGAAACACAGGATTTAGTGCTTAAAAGTCAAGACGATTATTGGCGTCCACTTACTCTAATTGTTTTATTGATTGGTCCCACTTCTCGTTTTTTGCTAATTAAAGTTCAAGTGTTAAAACGTCGCAGGAATTAGATGAAAATGTGCTGAAACATGTGTTGGGTGTAGTTAACCTAATTATGGTCCTGTAAACAGATATGTTGCAAGAACAATTCTTAAACTCGGCACCTTGTTCTGGAACCTATCTTGAATTTTTAAAACATTTTTGTTGCTAGAACTAGCTCATTAAAGCTTCTATAATCCAATGCATTTGTCTTTGACTCATGTATCTATAACCCATACATCCATGACCCATACATCCATGACCCATACATCCATGACCCATACATCCATGACCCATACATCCATGACCCATACATCCATGACCCATACATCCATGACCCATACATCCATGACAAATACATCCATGACCCGTACATCCATGACCCGTGCATCCATGACCCGTACATCCATGACCCGTACATCCATGACCCGTACATCCATGACCCATGCATCCATGACCCATGCATCCATGACCCATGCATCCATGACCCATACATCCATGACCCATACATCCATGACCCATACATCCATGACCCATACATCCATGACCCATACATCCATGACCCATACATCCATGACCCATACATCCTTGACCCATACATCCATGACCCATACATCCATGACCCATACATCCATGACCCATGCATCCATGACCCATGCATCCCTGACCCATACATCCATGACCCATACATCTATGACCCATACATTCATGACCCATGCATCCATGACCCATGCATCCATGACCCATACATCCATGACCCATACATCCATGACCCATACATCTATGACCCATACATCCATGACCCATGCATCCATGACCCATACATCCATGACCCATACTTCTATGACCCATACATCCATGACCCATACATCCATGACCCAAGTATCCTTGACAAATACATCCACGACTCACGCTCCCTTTATCCACTAACCCTTCACACGTACATCATATTTTTAATGAGTTTGATAAGGTATATTAAAATACAAACCTGATATACTGTGTTTTGTCAGTTATAAAACTTCTTTGACCCTGCTTTAAAAAAATATGTGTATTTTAAAAAAATTGGAATCTATTTAGCTAAAAAGCATTTCAATTAAAATCATATAAAAATATAGTTATATATTTTATTTTAGGAAAGTATAATTATTATAATGGCTGGTTTGTAGTTAAGAGTAATTAAAAATAATTTGGCTCTTGTGTTTATTTTCGACTCGGGGTTATATAAATAGATCCAAGTTTTTTTTTTCAGAAAGCTGGGCTTGACTTTGACCTAAACTATTGACCTTGACCTCAACTGAATCTGGAACTCGGCATGAGTTGGCTACAAGTGGCTACCAGCGGCTGCAGTCACGTGATTCAGCGTGACACCGGGAACGTCCTGGCACGAACATCACGTGATCATTAGCGAGGACATCTCATTGGCTGTTTTATTTTTAGAGGCTGATTGCCCGGGTACCAGCCACTGCGCATGTCCAAGTTTCAACACTCGCTGAGTAGAACGTGCTACCGTGTAGCAGTGGCGTCGCTAGGTCGTGTGGAGGGGGTGCCCGGGTACCAGCCACTGCGCATGTCCAAGTTTCAACACTCGCTGAGTAGAACGTGCTACCGTGTAGCAGTGGCGTCGCTAGGTCGTGTGGAGGGGGTGCCCGGGCACCAGCCACTGCGCATGTCAGAGTTTCAACACTCGCTGAGTAGAACGTGCTACCGTGTAGCAGTGGCGTCGCTAGGTCGTGTGGAGGGGGTGCCCGGGCACCAGCCACTGCGCATGTCCAAGTTTCAACACTCGCTGAGTAGAACGTGCTACCGTGTAGCAGTGGCGTCGCTAGGTCGTGTGGAGGGGGTGCTCGGCCTCACGGATAGTAATTTTTTACCCTTTCTTTTGTACAGAAGTTTTTTGAGTTTAGTTCTTTTTTAGGCGTGTGTGTGTTGGGGGGGGGGGGGGGGGCGGGCTTGATACAAGGTCCTCCTTTGTAATGACACTTAAACACAATGTAGCTTCGATCTTATGGCTCTTATAACCCACAAAATAAATCGATCAGTCATCGATATTGTTTTAAACGATAACTTTAGTGAAGTAAAAAAATAATCACAAAAGCAGGTTGATGTTTTACATTTGAGTAATATTATTGTAAAGTAAAACGTTTTATTTTGTCTATACAGTTCATAATAAAAACCAAAAAAAAGGTAGACAGACCACAGTAATAGCCAAAATAGTTAGGTGTAAATAGACCAAAGCCAAAACATTTTTCTAGACAGACCACAGAAAGCCAAAATATTTGTCTAGACGAAACACAGTCAAGCCAAAATATTTTGTGTAGGCAGACCAAAGCCAAAATATTTTTCTAGCAGAAACCAAAGATTGCGCGGATTAATAATGTAGAATCAGAACAGATGAAAGACAAATGAGCATCCGGTCCAGGGGATGCAAGAATTTAAGCAGGTCACAATAATATGACAAGAAAAACATCCAGCTTTTAAAATATTTTAGCTGTTTTTTTTTTCTTTTTCAAGGTTAAATTTTGAATAAAAGCAAAACTATTTTGGCCTTGTATTTGCAGTCTGACAACTCTGATGTTCGTCTTTTAAAAATGTTCCTGACATCATAATATAAAAATTGTATCTCCGCCTTATTTTTATTCTTGTGTTATTCATTCGGGCAATCAAAACTTGGGTAATCCATGGATTCTGTTTCACATTTGGAGATAACGCCATCCATGCTTGTTCCAAAATCCAGAAAAAAAAATATTTCTCTGAACTAGTCAATGTTTAATTACTCTTATCCACACATTTTATTTTAAATCGCTGTTCTGTTTTTCTTTGTGGTGCGTTCAAAATCATGACAAGAAAATAAACAAATTGCTCGGTTGGTCATCATTCCAAATTTAAAAGTTCTACCTCGGATTCGTTTGGATATTTTTTCCAGCAATGTATTTCTAATTTGTCCGCTGAATTCTGTATATTTTGAAACATATGCATTGGCGGATTCGATTACCTTGTGTTAGGCGGATCGATAAGCAATCTCGAGAAGATACAGTCTCAAGAAATGGCCGAACGATAAAATAATTCGCGTTGACTTGAAAGCTTTTATCTTGCCATCTCTGCAGCAATATCGCATTCATTGCGACGTGAAACGATTCGTCAAAAAACAGAAACGAACACCCAAAAAATGGCGCTGGTTTGTGATCAGATTCGTCAACAACAACAAAAATAACATTAAAATATTTTCTCTTTTTTTTGTCTTTTTTTTTCCTTTCTTTTTAAAGAAAAAGCAAAAAAAAAAAAAAAAAAAAAAAAAAAAACCTGGATTGCGTTGTTGAATGACTCGTTAATAGCGAAACTATTTTTAAAAATTTAAAAAAAAAGTAGAATATTTATGTTTTCATTTTGATCCCACATAATATGTATCACGATCTATTTTTTTTGCTATTTTAAAAATAATTGCAATGGACAAAGATTGTTCTCTTAAGCTTGTGTCTAGTTTTAGAAGTATTTTTTCAAGACGAGTTTTACGCCGCAATCTTCCTCTATTAAGTTACTAGTGCCAAAATTTACCACAAATTTCCTGACAAATAAGTGAAATATTGCGGAGGACTCACTGACATTTTGATTAAAAGGAATATTTTTCTGGCTAGTTACTAAAAATTTGAAAATCTCTGACTCTGACAATTTTACAGTCCTCAACTTTCGCTCACAAATGTCCTCCCTTGAATCTCTAATTTGTCCTCAACTTTCGCTCACAAATGTCCTCCCTTGAATCTCTAATTTGTCCTCAACTGTCGCTAACAAATGTCCTCCCTTGAATCTCTAATTTGTCCTCAACTGTCGCTAACAAATGTCCTCCCTTGAATCTCTAAAATTGTCCTCAACTTTCGCTCACAAATGTCCTCCCTTGAATCTCTAAAATTGTCCTCAACTTTCGCTAACAAATGTCCTCCCTTGAATCTCTAAAATTGTCCTCAACTTTCGCTCACAAATGTCCTTCCTTGAATCTCTAAAATGGTCCTCAACTTTTGCTCACAAATGTCCTCCCTTGAATCTCTAAAATTGTCCTCAACTTTTGCTCACAAATGTCCTCCCTTGAATCTCTAAAATTGTCCTCAACTTTTGCTCACAAATGTCCTCCCTTGAATCTCTAAAATTGTCCTCAACTTTCGCTAACAAATGTCCTCCCTTGAATCTCTATTTTAAAACCACATTGATGTGGGGGAAAAATCTTGTATACATTTCTAAAGTTGATGTCAGGTCAGCGGAGTGTCAATCAAGCCCATAGACATAAACAACAAGTGTGTAATGACCGCAGGAATTATCCAGTCTATTTACCTCGAGATCACAATATCACACGAAAAACATGCAGCTTTTAAAATATTTTAGTTTAAATTTTAAATAAAAGCAAAATTGTTTTGGCCTTCTATTTGCAGTCTGGCAACTCTGATGTTCGTCTTTTTAAAAAATGTTCCTGACATCATAATATAAAAATTGTATCTCCACCTTCTACTTGCTACAGCCGTAGACTTCCAGTGCAGCAGTTTCCAAACGTTTTGCCTATATCAATGCGCTTTCTGTAAAAATCCATATAATATAGGCACCTCAGTGGCGTAGCGAGGTCTGGTGTCACCCGGTGCGGCACTTAATGGTGCCACCCCCCCCCCCCCCCCCAGAGTTGTAGCGACCCTTTCTGGGGACCAACTTTCAAATTTTCGATTTGCAACCCCCCCCCCTTAAGTTTTTCTCTATATATTTTGCTATTTTTTGCCTTGGTGTCACCCCCCTAAATGGTGTCACCCCCGCCCCCCCCCCCCCCTCGCTACGCCACTGAGGCACCTCCCCCCCCCCCCCACACACACACACACACTCACATCTCACTAATCTAATAATATTTGTAACTTTCTTTAACCCACTGTTTATAATAAATTCTATTATTTGTCTACACTGGAGTAAAGCGAAACGTCAAAAGTCCTGTACTTTTGTAACTAGAAAAGAAACAACTATTAAATACACTGCAACAATATTTTGTATCTAATTAGAAATGTAGACAAAAGATGGATGTAACATTAGAAGCAGGTATATCATACCACGCAAAACAATATCACTCAATATTATTACCTCTCTTTCTATCCCTTAATTAGTAAATATTTGTTACATGGGAGATAACCCATAATTAAATTTTCAATATTTACAATAAATAAACAAATTGGTAGAAAAGCATAGCACACCATTTTAACTGTACTTATATGTATTTTCTACATTTTTAAATAATTATTAATATTTAAATTCTCTAAAATACACAAATTTTTTAAGAATAATTTAATTTAACTGCTTTTTTTTAAAAACAAGCACTTTAGTAATTAATAGTTGTGAGTTTTATAAATCATAAAATACTGATAGCGCTTAATTGATTTCTGTGGCTTGTATGTAAAAAATTTTCCGAACGCTTTTTTTTTCCCAATCCATGTAAATTAGAATTGAATAACGCTTTGTTCTATATCAGCGGTCGGCAACCTTTTGAGACGGAAGACCCAAAAACTACAATTTAGGAAAATTTCTCAGTTTTAAAGAGCCACTATCATTTTTATTTCAATATTTGATTAGAATTTTACATATAAATATATATATATATATATATATATATATATATATATATATATATATATATATATATATATATATATATATATATATCAAAATAAATAGCTTTGAATATGAAATAATACTTAATCAAATAAAAACATACACATTAATGTTTTTTAACTAACTCAGCAAGAATGATAAAATCATTAATCAAATTATATAACTATAATTATTTTAAAATACTTACAATGGTTTGGCCTTGCATGCCTTTTAAAAGTTTGTTTAAACCTGGCTAATAAGTTGTTTTCAGTTTATTTGTTTGTTGGCTTCTTTACTTTTTATTATATTCATGCAAGAAAACGCTTACTCGCTTGAATATGTGGACCCGAAGATCGTCAGCACTCCAAATGCCAACTTCTTTACCTCATTGTAGTATCCTGGAAGACTATTCCATGCGTCACGTAATAGTGCCCCAACAGACGGCATTTCTTTTAGAGCTGTCTACTTATGCAGCGAAACGTGCATGTTTTACTGGACCTCAAACACTTCTATCTTGCTCTTAAGATCTGTCAACTTACCACACCAAAAAATGTTTGGTTTTCAAATCCAGCAATTGCATTTGAAGCGAGCAAACCTTAATAACCAAATAGCTCAATGTTAATCTCATTTGTTTTTGTGATGAGATAATCTACTATGAACGTCAGAGTACTTGCATTTGTTTTGAATTGCTCAAATATTTAAGTGAATCCATCCTTCATTGTGTTTATTGTAATGCTGAAGTAATTCATGTTAATAGTAGCATTGGTTACATCATGATATTTTTTTCAGATTTTTTTCAAAATCAAATAATTTACCGCTCTCAGTGTCTTCCAAAAAAAAAAAAAAAAAAAAAAGAATTTATTAGCAATCCATTTCTTCAAGCAAGGCATATGCTGGGTTTTCCTTTCCTTGCAGTTTTACATTTAGCACGTTTAGTTTCTTTGTAGTATTCAGCGTGAAGTTGAATGTTACAATTTGGGATGGACAAGTACATTGAAAATAGGGAGTAACTAAACATTCTAATATAATAGCAAATGTTTATTGTTTATATTTATCATTATACGTTCAACACTGAGTGTTGCAAAAAAAAATATGAGTTTTAAAAATAAAATATTAAAGATTATTCATATTTGTGCATGGAGCTGAAGAGCCGTATCTTGACATCAAGAGAGCCGCATGCGGCTCTCGAGCCGCAGGTTGCCGACCCCTGCATTAGGGCTGTAGTACATATTAATCAAACCCGCGAAAATAGGTCAAAATAAAAGAAAAACTACCAAAACCAGTATAATTATGGGACTGTTACACAAGTGTCAAAGATTATACTTGTAAGAAATAATGTATGAAATATTAAATGTGTTTCTATTTAACTATATTTTTAACAAACAAAATATGGTTTAAAAAAAATTAAAAAATATCATTTTTGCTAATAAACAAATATTTGTTTTGCTTACTTTGTCTATAAATATGTACCTACATATATGTAAATGATATTAATTTTAATAAATTATTTTATAAATAAGCTTAGATTGTATCCCTTGGGTATATTGAAAGCTGAAAGGGAAGTAACAAACGCTTGTAATTTATGTCAGACATGTCTCTATTTTAGACACCACATTCAAGTTAAATTGCAAGTTATTATATTTTTTGTTGGTTTAAAAGCTTAGAACAGCATTACTACATTTTGTGGTGATGTAACTCTTATACAACATTATGCAGCTTAGGGCTGAGATTTTATTGTAACTTTATAACGTCTGTTTCGAATAAGGCGCAAGGCAACGCTTAAGTCAACATTTTCAAATTACCCGTGGTATGAGATGTACTGAGTGTAGCGCACAATATTTAAACAATATGATAAATCTTTTTAAGCTTTTGGTGTTAAGTGGAGAGCTTATGACCATTTTATAACATTGTATGTGAAATAGAGTATCCTAGGCAGTATTACCACACAGATTAAATAAGATGGTTAATATATCTCTATCAGAGGCGTAGCGACCCTTCCCGGCGCCCGGGGACAAACTTTTCGATTTGTACCCCCCCCCCCTCCTCGAGATTTCGATTTCCATCCCCACCCTCAGACTTTCGATTTTCACCCCCCTCAACCTTTCAATTTATTTTTCCAACCCATTTTGGCGCCCCCTAAGGTCGGCGCCCGGGGACATATGTCCCCCCCCCCCCCTCTCGCTACGCTACTGATCTCTATCACGTGTATAGTGATCAGATGGTTGTATTATCAATTCTTAGTTTGAATACTGATTCTAATAAAACAATTGGTATATTTTATGTAAAATGAAGTGTATAGGGCAGGGGTCTCCAAACTACGGCCCGCGGGCCGGATGCGGCCCGCGAGGTCCTCTCGTCCGGCCCGCGGAGATCTTTTTGTCCATGGAAACGAATGTTTGTTGGTGTTGGCTAAGGAACTTTGCCCAGAAAATTAATAACAAATTTGAAAATATAGCTTTGGGTACAACTACCGTTGCCTACCGTGTTGCAGACATTGGTGAAAACATTGTGACTCAAATAGCGAAAAATGCAAGCAAGTTTCGCAATGTTTCAATTGCAATGGATGAGTCGCTGGACAGCGGTTCCACCTCTCAACTGCTTGTATTTATTAGAGGTGTGGCTTTTATGACACTGTTACCGGAGAGGATACATTCAATGAGTTAAAAAAAACATTTGCTGATTATAACTTAGACTGGACTAACCTCAGTTACCTAACTGTTAATGGAGGAAAGTGGCATAAAGAAAGGCTTGGTTGGACAAGCGAGCAGATGTGTAATGAGAAAAACATTCTACAACCAATGTTCCTGCACTGTATTATTTATTTAACAGCAAGCTTTTGTGTTTCTTTCAGACTTTTTTCTCCAGGGGGAGGGGGTGGACGACGACACTTGAAATTTGTATATATTTCTATATAAATTATATTTCGTGAGGGGGGGTGCTCTATTACCCCGAAGAGATGCCTGGAAAAAACCCTGGCCCCCGGACTGATTTTTGATAGTTAATGCGGCCCTCGGGCTGAAAAGTTTGGAGACCCCTGGTATAGGGCAACACAGTATAGGCCTATAAGTTAAGTACGTGATGTTGCAGATACATCGATTGTTTCAATCTAATAGTTATTAGTACATCTACGTCAGATCAATCGTTTGTTTCACCCTTAAAGTCACCAGGACATCTAAGTACTTGCTGTTGCAGATCAATCGTTTTTAGATATTTTTAGATCTAGTATTTTTTTTTTGGACTTAAAATAAACTGGAAAACATCCGATGTGTTGGCAATATACAAAGTCATACACTATATGGTCTAGAGTCTATATCTAAACTCATCTTAGGTATAGCTTATATAGTCTGCCACGGATATAAGTTTATGAAACCTAGACCCTCCTTTGCTTTAATTAAATGAAAATTAATGTGCGTGATTGGTATCGAAAGAAAAAAAACAGTGCACTTATTTGTAAATCGACAACAATTCTTTCATGAAAGCTCGCGATATCTGAAAATCAGCAAATAGCACAATATTAAGTTGACGTTATCATAACGTTATCGTAACGTTATCATATATATATATATATATATATATATATATATATATATATATATATATATATATATATATATATATATATATATATATATATATATATATATATATACCCCTTGGACAAATATCCCACCTACGGCCCTGTTAACCATCAATATAGATTGTCTTGATCAAAAGCAATTGAGTAGTGCTGTAACGTTGCTATGCTTCGCTGTTTGCATCCTCGAGTACAGGTATTTCCGGTCACGTCAGGGGAACTCACTCTAGCGCGTCCGTGGTTACTGGCCATGGCAAGCCCAGGTTTATTGATGAAACAATTTTATTTTTAGCATTGCCTGTTGTTTTTTGTTTGTTTGTTTTTACATGTTATAAAACGTTGACTCTCTTTAAAGTAGTTATGTTAACATTTATGTATTTCAGAAAATACACAAATACAAACTAATTATACTTCTACTTTTTTGTTCTTATTTAGTAGAAAAGTGTTTTTTATGCTACAGTGTACATGTGGTCATTCTTTGTTAATGTCTATACATTCTCAATTTAAGAAAACAAAAATACCCTTGCGCACTTTTTAACGCATTTTTCTGTTGCGCAGTTTTTCGTTGCGCATTTATCCGCTCACCATTTTCAGCACACAGGAATCCATGAAAAGAATACTAAATGAATATCTGACAGATTCTAATGGTATGGGTTGGAAATTGTAACTTTTTTGTTGGATAGCTCAGATTTTGCAATGTTTTCATTTAGCAATATCTGGTCTTGTTATGTTTTGTTTCGTTTCATCAAACTACTGTTTAAAAAAATTTGCTACGTTTTTTTTTTAGTTTTAAAATATAAGGTGGCACCTTAAGAAAATATGTCGTGAACGCTTTTCTTCATTCTCTCCCTCCCCCCCCCCCTCTCTCTCTCTCTCTCTCTCTCTCTCTCTGTCTCGCATTATCTATCCCTCTTCCTCTTTCCGTCTTCATTACATTCCAACCAAGATACGTTCCCGTCGTGTCAGTATGTAACGTGCACACATGAGCAGATCCCTAATGTGTGAGGCTCTTTCTTCCCCTTCAGCTCACTCAACTTGCCCCTCCCCCCCCCCCCCTACCCTGCCCCTACTCTTTCACACCTCCACTCATTGTCACATTTGTGTTGTATTCTCTAGATCGCCTACCTTAACATAACATTTATATACCTCACCATACCATTTTACCTACCATGCCACCTTATATCACAATAACAAATTACATCTAAAAACCACTTAATCTCATAATTTCACCTTATCACACAACCCCACCATACCACCTTACCTCACCATACCACCATACCTCACAATACCACCTTACCTCACCATACCACCTTACCTCACCATACCACCCTACCTCACTATACCACCTTACCTCACCATACTACCTTACCTCACCATACCACCTTACCTCACCATACCACCTTACCTCACCATACCACCTTACCTCACCATACCATCTTACCTCACCATACCACCTTACCTCACAATATCATCTTACCTCACCATACCACCTTACCTCACCATACCACCTTACCTCACCATACTACCTTACCTCACCATACCACCTTACCTCACCATACCACCTTACCTCGCCATACCATCTTACCTAAACCATACCACCTTACCTCACCACACCTCACCATACCACCTTACCTCACCATACAACTTTAACTTATCATACCACCTTACCTCAGTATACCCCTTACCTCACCATACCACCTCACCTAACCATACCACCTTACCTCACCATACCACCTTGTCTCACCCTAAGATAAAAATAAGACCTACTGCCAAGAGAACCACCGGTCCCGACCCCTCTATTGCCAGCCGCCCGAGGGTACACGTCCAAGCCTAATGGCTCTTCCCCCGCCCCCCATCTCTCCGCAGACTAGAATAAAAGTCTCGGTGGCTTCCCCTTGCCATCACTGGGCTTGATAGTGGTGCTAACTAGATAATCAATTTTTACCTCCCCTGTGTGGTCCAAGCGATTCTCTCCCTTACCGTTTCATAACTATACATCAACAAGTTCCGTAACTCGTCGCGATAAAAAAAAATGTCTTCGCCGAGACGAGATCTAGCCTATGGTCACAACTGGGGTCTAATCTTGGTTTCATTTACACCCAAAGGTGGCTATTTTCTGACTTGTTTGGCCACAACACTCCTCGTACCCCGGCAGATCACGTGACGTCAGCGGGGGGGGGGGGAGGGGGGGTTACATTATTCCCACTTGAAGACGCGCGTCCAGATAAATGCCGGTGTGCAAATGTTGTGGCGATAATGCTAGGCAGGTCGCTGAGTGCGAAGGGCTGAGTGTTGAGTGATTTTCATTTGAGCGCTTAGGTATGGCGTTGATATCCCTAAAAATGTTGTGTGGTATTCATATGAGTGTGGAATGATGTTTATAGGAGTGTTGAGTGATGTTATAGGTGCTAAGCAGTGGCGTCGCTAGGTCGGGTGTCACCCGGCGCGGTAATTCGTGGAGTCACCACCCCCCCCAAGAAACAAAGCATATATATATATATATATATATATATATATATATATATATATATATATATATATATATATATATATATATATATATATATATATATATATATATATATATATATATATATATATATATATATATATATATAGCAAAGTTGTCGGGTGCACTTCCCGGCGCCAGAGGCACTTTAAATTTGGCAGGATCAAAACTGACCTCGACTGACCGGCGCCTTGTATGTGCTATATTTAAAAAAAAAACTATTTGCCGAACAACCCCCCTCCACACTTGATATTTTGTGGGGTGATAGAACAACGCCTAGGGGTGTCACAAACCACTCGGCATATCTGGGAAAATTTCCTAAAGTCGTCAAAACTGACCAGTCGTATTTCCCTATATAATCTTGGTATTTTATGGGGAAAACAGAGGGTAATTTCAACAAAGATTTTAGGGCTCTCACCGTCTGTACATCTGGCTAATTTTTTGCATGCACGTCAGTAATTGGCTAGGCCGTGTGGGGACTTGTCGGTTTGACCCAAAGCCCTCGAAAAGGGCTAAAAGATGACCGCGAGTGAAATTCTCGCCATATCTGGGAAAACTTCCTACAGAGACCAGTCGTCATCTTTTAGCCATCGTTTTAGCAGACCAAATTTGAAGCGCCTGCTTTAATATATATATATATATATATATATATATATATATATATATATATATATATATATATATATATATATATATATATAGTTTCTTAGAGGGGGGGTGACACCACGAAGTGCCGCGCACTGAACTGGCGACGCTACTGCTAATTCTTTTTTTTCATATTAAGGGCATTCAAGGAAAAAATTATATGGGATGAAGAAATATAGGGCAGACATAGATGGTTGTTTGTAAAATACAAAATGTCCCGGCTCCTAAATCTACATTACAAGGTGGTAGACCAAAATTAAGGAATGCGTGTAATTACAACCAAGTAACAAAAACACTTTAGAAAACTTGTCAGAAAACTTACCCTAAAACGATTGATGAAATGAGATGGCTAAGTTAACTGTACACTTATAACCTTTCCCACGTCTCTAAGACTCCAGGACGACACTCAATGTTTGCTGCACAAACATTGGTCTGAGAAGCGTTGTTTACATCAGGCCAAATTATTTAAGAATTATTTTTCCATTTCAAAGGAAGGGATTAACCACAACATAATGTACCAAAACTATTTATAAAATTATGTATGTACCATTTCAGGTGGATTTGTCAATTAAAATGACATAATTAATCTTTTTTCATTGTTCAATAATATTGGTATCTGCTGCCCGAACTGGCAAAATGTAAGCATGTAAGAACAGTTCACTTATAATAACAAATTTTTGTAATTTTGTATGGAACGGGATGGCAGAGAGGACTAGGTGTCAGTTATTCAGTTAACTCTCTCTCTCTTACATGCCCTGTAAGGCTGGGTTCAAATCCTCGGCACTATTGATGCAACAGGCATTTAAATTGGTAGAGAATGTTGATAAATAGACAACACAATATTTAGGGGAATAAATTAAGATGTGAATACGTAAAAAGGGTTTACAATATTTAGGGTAATATATAGGAGGGTGGGTTTGTTGGATAGGATGGGTTGGATGGATTGTGTGTGTAAGTGTGTGTGAGAGGGATGGATTAGATTGTTAGGATGGGATGTGATAGGATGCATTGGATGGGGATGGGGATTTGGATGAGGTTGAGAATTTGGATGAGGATGGGAATTTGGATGTGGATGGGGATTGAATGGGGATTGAATGGGGATTGAATGGGGATTGAATGGATGGGGATTGAATGGGGATTGAATGGATGGGGATTGAATGGGGATTGAATGGATGGGGATTGAATGGGGATTGAATGGATGGGGATGGGGATGGGATGGGGATGGGGATGGGGATGGGATGGGGATGGGATGAGATGTGGATTGGATGTGGATTGGATGTGGATTGGATGTGGATTGGATGTGGATTGGATGTGGATTGGATGTGGATTGGATGTGGATTGGATGTGGATTGGATGTGGATTGGATGTGGATTGGATGTGGATTGGATGTGGATTGGATGTGGATTGGATGTGGATTGGATGTGGATTGGATGTGGATTGGATGTGGATTGGATGTGGATTGGATGTGGATTGGATGTGGATTGGATGTGGATTGGATGTGGATTGGATGTGGATTGGATGTGGATTGGATGTGGATTGGATGTGGATTGGATGTGGATTGGATGTGGATTGGATGGGGATTGGATGGGGATTGGATGGGGATTGGATGGGGATTGGATGGGGATTGGATGGGGATTGGATGTGGATGGAGATTGGATGTGGATTGGATGGGGATTGGATGGGGATTTGGATGGGGATTGGATGTGGATGGAGATTGGATGTGGATGGAGATTGGATGTGGATGGAGATTGGATGTGGATGGAGATTGGATGTGGATGGAGATTGGATGTGGATGGAGATTGGATGTGGATGGAGATTGGATGTGGATGGAGATTGGATGTGGATGGAGATTGGATGTGGATGGAGATTGGATGTGGATGGAGATTGGATGTGGATGGAGATTGGATGTGGATGGAGATTGGATGTGGATGGAGATTGGATGTGGATGGAGATTGGATGTGGATGGAGATTGGATGTGGATGGAGATTGGATGTGGATGGAGATTGATGTGGATGGAGATTGGATGTGGATGGAGATTGGATGTGGATGGAGATTGGATGTGATGGAGATTGGATGTGGATGGAGATTGGATGTGGATGGAGATTGGATGTGGATGGAGATTGGATGTGGATGGAGATTGGATGTGGATGGAGATTGGATGTGGATGGGAGATTGGATGTGGATGGAGATTGGATGTGGATGGAGATTGGATGTGGATGGAGATTGGATGTGGATGGAGATTGGATGTGGATGGAGATTGGATGTGGATGGAGATTGGATGTGGATGGAGATTGGATGTGGATGGAGATTGGATGTGGATGGAGATTGGATGTGGATGGAGATTGGATGTGGATGGAGATTGGATGTGGATGGAGATTGGATGTGGATGGAGATTGGATGGAGATTGGATGGGATGGAGATTGGATGTGGATGGAGATTGGATGTGGATGGAGATTGGATGTGGATGGAGATTGGATGTGGATGGAGATTGGATGTGGATGGAGATTGGATGTGGATGGAGATTGGATGTGGATGGAGATTGGATGTGGATGGAGATTGGATGTGGATGGAGATTGGATGTGGATGGAGATTGGATGTGGATGGAGATTGGATGTGGATGGAGATTGGATGTGGATGGAGATTGGATGTGGATGGAGATTGGATGTGGATGGAGATTGGATGTGGATGGAGATTGGATGTGGGATTGGGGAGATTGGATGTGGATGGAGATTGGATGTGGATGGAGATTGGATGTGGATGGAGATTGGATGTGGATGGAGATTGGATGTGGATGGAGATTGGATGTGGATGGAGATTGGATGTGGATGGAGATTGGATGTGGATGGAGATTGGATGTGGATGGAGATTGGATGTGGATGGAGATTGGATGTGGATGGAGATTGGATGTGGATGGAGATTGGATGTGGATGGAGATTGGATGTGGATGGAGATTGGATGTGGATGGAGATTGGATGTGGATGGAGATTGGATGTGGATGGAGATTGGATGTGGATGGAGATTGGATGTGGATGGAGATTGGATGTGGATGGAGATTGGATGTGGATGGAGATTGGATGTGGATGGAGATTGGATGGATGGAGATTGGATGTGGATGGATTGGATGGTGGAGTGGTGGGATGGAGATTGGATGTGGTGGAGTTGGATGTGGTTGGGGTTGTGGATGGAGATTGGATGTGGATGGAGATTGGATGTGGATGGAGATTGGATGTGGGATGGGATTGGATGGGTGATTGGATGTGGATGGAGATTGGATGTGGGATGGAGATTGGATGTGGATGGAGATTGGATGTGGATGGAGATTGGATGTGGATGGGAGATTGGATGTGGATGGAGATTGGATGTGGATGGAGATTGGATGTGGATGGAGATTGGATGTGGATGGAGATTGGATGTGGATGGAGATTGGATGTGGATGGAGATTGGATGTGGATGGAGATTGGATGTGGATGGATGGATGTGGATGGGAGGAGATTGGATGTGGATGGAGATTGGATGTGGATGGGGATTGGATGTGGATGGGATTGGATGTGGATGGGATTGGATGTGGATGGGATGGATGTGGATGGGGATTGGATGTGGATGGGGATTGGATGTGGATGGGGATTGGATGTGGATGGGGATTGGATGTGGATGGGATTGGATGTGGATGGAGATTGGATGTGGATGGGGATCGGATGTGGATGGAGATCGGATGTGGATGGAGATCGGATGTGGATGGGGATCGGATGTGGATGGAGATCGGATGTGGATGGGGATCGGATTGGATGGGGATCGGATTGGATGGGGATCGGATTGGATGGGGATCGGATTGGATGGGGATCGGATTGGATGGGGATCGGATTGGATGGGGATCGGATTGGATGGGGATCGGATTGGACGGGGATCGGATTGGACGGGGGTTGGAAGGGGATTGGGATTGGATGGGGATTACATTGGATTGGATGGGTACTTTTGGCTCTTCCGCTTCAAAATATACTTACTTGTATACAATGTATGTGTATAAGCTATAATCTCTGCAGACTTAATAGAAGCAATGTTTATCTATAGTCTGTTAATAATACAGTTGGATGCAGCATTATTTTCTCGATTGTTTACGTCTTGGTGTCACCCCCACCCTATTTAACTTTAATTAATCATTAATGGAACTGACCAAAAAATAGTTTTTCTTCTGTACATTTTGCATTTTTTGGTCGTGGTGTCATCGCCCTAAATGGTGTCACCCGGTGCGGTCCGCACCTCCCGCCCCGGCCTCGCTACGCCTCTGGTGTTGAGTGATGTTCATATGAGTTGAATGATATTTATATGTGGGCTCTAAGTTTTTCCTGTTTATGGACGCTAAGTGTTGTCTATGTTTATTTGCATTGTATATGTGCTAGGCACTGTTTATTTGTTTTGAACAGAGAACGTTGAGAGATTGAGAGATGGAAACGAATGGTTAAAAGAACACTAAGGGTCTACCAGACTACGCAACAGATGTGTGCATAGATAGAAGTGTTGTGTCGTGCCATTTAATGCTACATTTTGGTTTATTTAATTATCTTCTTCGTCTTTTTCAACTTCGTTTGGAGCTTCGGCCATGTACAATATCCTTCCACGATGTTCTGTCTGATGTATTTTCCATTTCTTTCTCTTTTTGAAAATATTTTTTTACGCCAATAGTTGTTTTGTTTTGTTTTTTTTTTTTGTTTTTTTTTTGGGGGGGGGGGGGAGACGGGGGGGGGGGGGGTCTTTTTCTTGATCTTTGTGGATTCCATGAAATACCTTGCCTGAAAATACCAGTCTGTTGCCGGTTTCCTTGACGTACGGTCTTATCATCTCCACCTTCCTGTCCCAAATGTCATGCCTCACTGGGCTTTGTCCTGTCCTATCCCATACTTCTATGTTAGGTACTTTAACAAACAATTTTTCATTTCATATTCACTGTAGGCAGCTATTTATAAAATAGTTTAGATTTTTTTCTACTCCTTGTAACGTTGATCGCCAACTTTAATCATCGCGAACATCATATAAAGGGTACGGGCCATTGACGCATGGGCTTCCAACAAAAATTCTCCAAAATCTTCTTTCTTGGTCGGACTGAAGTTGGTCAAGAGTACAGCTGGTTTTGATTGTCGAAACTTCTCGTTGCCGTCTGATTTTGTGATTTTCTTTATAGATCGTTTATACACGACTTCACACAGCTAGAAAATGTGTGGGTTGGGGTGGGTTAGATATTTGTGACGATGTGTGACAAGAGAGGGGGGTCTGAAAATATGATGACACAGTCTTGCATGTTATTTTCAAATGTAAAGCTACACATTTAATTTTAACATAAATCAGTTTCTGACAAACTATTTATGTGGATTGGAAAAGAAATCGATCAATACACTTAATTGTGACCGTAATATTTTTAAAATAAATAGCTGATTTTTAAAAAATTGAAAACTAATGTTCTGAGTGGAGGGGCGATTGGTTGATTAAGTTGTGATGTCATTTCAATGGGACGAGGTACTTGCTTTTTGTATTGTAGAAGGATGGGAAGAAGGGGTAAGGTAAAGTTCGTTAAGAATGCGTGATGCGGTTTATGGGTAACCACTTCACCGCCCGCCCCTTTAAACGACTCGACTTATAAAATTGCTATTTGTTAATTCTTTGATGTGTGTGTAGTTGATCATGATACAATTCAATTAGACGAGGTTTAAACATCCGAAAATATTAGCTTTAATTTAAGTAGGTGCTACAAGACGAAAAACAGACTGTTGTTTAAGTTTAGTTTTCGTCACCAGAGTTTCTTCCAGGCATCTCTTGGGGGGGGGGGGGGGCTAATCCCCTCCCTCCCGAAGAAAGTCTACCGCCCCCCGAACGAAATGAAATTTATATAGAATATATACTTTTAACAGTGTCCGCCCCCCCCCCCCCCCGAAAATTCCAAGTGTCGTCGTCCTCCACCCACCCCACCCCCCCCCCCCCCCCCCCCCCGGGAGAAAAAGTTTTGGAAAAACACTGTTCGTCACTACGCTTCGAATGCGGAAATTTCAGATATAAAAACCAACACACAAATACACCTAGACGCTATTCATTACTCAGGTATCGATTCTAGTTTTGGCTTTAGGGCTTTTGGCTTTCTAATTTCTCCCACAAAGTCACTGCTTTAGAATTTTTCTTTTAGCATTAGCAAAATAAACTCTTACACAACTTTGAAAATGTCCATTACAGCGTGAAATGTCGCTTTGGCCACCCAGACTATACCGGAGGCAAAAAATTAGCATTTTTTTTTAAATATAGGTAATTTGGGAAAAAAATACTTGAAATTTATTAGTGATATTTTTTTATGTCGATGGTATTTTTTTTACATTGGTTTGTAGTAGGCCAATTTTTCTTTAGGTATTGTCCCTATTTTTTATTTGTTAGTGTTATCTATTTTTCAGATGTGTTGGTGATATTTATTTTTTCATGTGTTGGTGGTATTTTTTTTTCCACATTTGTTGGTTTTATTTATTTTTCAGAAGTGTTGGTGGTATTTTTTAATTTATGATTTAGTAAAAGTAAAGCTCACTGTTGGTAAACGTCTCTAGTTCGAACCCTCGGGCTCGATAACTGGAGACAGCAACTCATCTATGATAGACAACTCCAAAATCAAACAACTGCTGCCATTTAGTTTGTTCTTGGTAGGACAAAGGCTATGGAAGCAAATCCAAAAAGAAAAGCAGGCTGAAATTGTCCTTTATGGCGCACAACAAGTTGACACGTACTACTTAATTGTCTTGGAGGGTAACCCTTCCATCACTAAAATTAAGAACGAAGAAGCTGACACTCTGAAGCGATATTTTAAACAAGATCGACCCTTAATCTAGCTATACGAGAACACGTGGTGGGGTGATAGAGCACACACGTACTAACCTGAAAGTCTCACATGAGGATCCCTAACTCGAGTTTGTAGAGCGACCCGGGGTCTACCCAACTGTAATGGGTACCTGGGCTCTCCTGGAAAATAAAGACGCCTGAGTAAAGTACTCTACTGTGCACACAATCCCTCCATTGGCGAGAAGCGTGTGGCTCTACTTTAGCTGCTCTAAGGAACTAAGGATCTAAAAAGGAAAAAAATGTATTAAAAAAGGGATACTTTGTATTATAGCATGCAACTGCTATACCTTACCCACATTGATACAACTAGAAACTTCTATGTAAGCCTCAGTTTCTTTCAGGCATCTCTACAGGGCACCCCCACCCCCACCAACCCCGGGACGAAATTGAAAAAACTATATAAGTTATACTAAAATTATATACTTTAACCGGTGTCTCCCTCCCCCCCCCCCCCCCCCCCACACACACACACATACACAATTCCGGACATTTTTAGTGCGACCACTCCCGGAAGTTTCAAGTCCCCCCCCCCTCCCCCCCCCCCCCAACCACCCGTAGAAAATTTTCTGAACGTAACCCTTATAAGCCTGCGGCAAACCGAAAAATATCTTAATCATAAAATTTTACTCATTAGTAAATGCAACTAATTATCTCTTTTAAAAACACACGCAAGTCAAATTGAAAAACCCATGTAATATATTTTTTTAAAGCAAAAATTAATTTTAACAAATTAAAACAATATTCTGCAATTTTAATTAACCAGTATTTTTAGTTAATTAACGAAATGGAGTTAATTAAAATGACGCGTGTCCTGATTTGAAAGACATTCGTTGTTTTCTGATCCATCAGCTTCTAATCTTTGATCGTCTGCCACGAAATCCCGATCAGTCGCTGACAGCCCCGAGCATTTATTCTGAGCCCAAGCCACGCTGGTGACATCGATACTGGCTTATTCAAACGCGATACCTTTCAGCCGCTCTTTTCTTTCGTAAGTGAAAAAAAATCTTTCACGACAAGGGTGACCATGGCAAATGTGGTGAAATTGGCCCCTTGTGTTGTTTCAAACTGGCAGTATGTTTGTATAATCTCGTTACTTCGGAAGGCAAAGAAAAAAGTAATTTACTCTACATTAGCTGCTGATTTTAAAAGATTCTAACATAAATCTTGGTAAAACTGTTAAATCAGAATTATTTTTAAGGCTTGTTAAGAGGTTTTAGGGCCATTGTCTAATCGCTGAGGTAAGAATTACAAAGCGGTTATAGTTTGAATTAAAAAGACTGAAATTGAAATTAATGTTGTAAATTTTATTATGACTTCTTGAAAAATAGCCGTCTATGTCATAAATATATTACATTTTATATAATCACTATTTTATTTATCTTAAATTTCTCAGAAAATTGAGAAGCATTCGGCGTGACAATATGTTTTTTCCAGAAAAAGGAAACTCATAAGGTAAAAGCTCATGTATGTCTTTATAAATCCTCAATTCAGATCTCCAAAGACCCCAGATAAGAGATGATTGAGCAGACTTCTAGGGACCTCCTACACAGATCACATAATAATTGAAGGGCTCCGTGTAAAAAAATTACCAATGTTATGTGTCCTGTTGAGAACTTGCTAGGTATCGTTAAGTATGGGCGTGTGACAAGGGCCGTCGATTAAAACAATGATGTAGCGCGTCGTGTCAGGGGAGATAATGTGGTGTCAGGGGAGATAATGTGGTGTCAGGGGAGATAATGTGGTGTCAGGGGAGATAATGTGGTGTCAGGGGAGATAATGTGGTGTCAGGGGAGATAATGTGGTGTCAGGGGAGAGAATGTGGTGCCAGGGGAGAGAATGTGGTGCCAGGGGAGAGAATGTGGTGTAGGGGAGAGAAGTCTAAAACAACATTGGATGTAGGACATCAAGAAATGGAGTGGGCTGCTGGTTGCATAATTATTTAAAGAAACAGACAAATGGGAAAGATGGCAAAAATATATAAACAAAATAATCTGTGGCGTCCTAACTATCCCCCACCCTCACCCCTGCCCTCGTGGTTATGGAATGATTGACTGATTGACATTTCTATAGACTACACCATATCGATCCCATTTTAACTTCATTGAACCGTCACTCATCACTACACTAAATAAATAGCAAAATTAATTTTTCAAGAAACTACCAAATAAAAAATTGTGAACGCACCCAATCAAATGAGTTTCAATCCCCTTGGTCAATTAACTGTTTCTTTTTTCTTCCTGTATGGGCCACATAGCGTGCGAGTCTAGTTTCACTGCTCTGGTTAAAGCTGTGTTCAGAATACCTTGACAGTGCCATCCTTCCGTGGCATCTTTCGCCGGGGCTGCATCAAAGTGCCGGCAATTAAAATTAAATCATGCGCGCTGGCTGTAAAAACTAAAACGGCGAATCGTAATTGAGAGCGATCATGCAATGGGTTCTTCTTCTCGCGAGAGATCAGTGCGAGAATCCAAGTCGTCATGGAATCACAATTGTTTATAATTGTTTGGCGATTCGAGAATAATTTTTTTGCTAGGTGCCTTCCCCACCACCACCCCTCACCCCACCAAAAACCACACGGTGCAGATTTCTGTAATCGAGAGTAATGTCGATTTAAAATGAGCTAGAAATAAATATCCCCCTCTTCTCCCCACCGCCCTCTACCCCACCCCACCCCCACCCAAATACCCCCCCCCACACACACACACACACATACAAACATCATTTATATTTAAAGTTTACTTTTCCGACCTAAAGATCCATAAGGTTGGTGAAGTAGAGTTTAAATGTTTTTGTCCTCGGCATATAAAGAGATAATATGGTCAGAACTATGCCCAGCCGCCTTTACTTTCCCTAGCGTAAGTCAGGTACCCATCAAAGCTGGGTGGACTCAGGGACGTCCTGCAGACGACAGGAGAACTCGAGATGATTGGGTTGGCAGTCGAGTGCTCTACCGTCCAACCACACACATTACACTACAGCACATATAGACAGAACATATATCACAAGAGCACATATAGACAGAACATATAACACAAGATCCCATATAGACAGAACATTACACACTACAGCACATATAAACAGAACATTACACAAAAGCATATATAGACAGAACATTACACTACATCACATATAGACAGAACATATAACACAAGAGCACATATAGACAGAACTTTACACTACAGCACATATAGACAGAACATATAACACAACAGCACATATGGACAGAACATATAACACAAGATCACATATATACAGAACATTACACAACAGCACATATGGACAGAACATTACACTACAGCACATATAGACAGAACATTACACAAGAGCATATATAGACAGAACATTACACTACAATACAAATCCAACAGAGTATAAAAGCAAATCGCGACAAAAGTATGCAGAGTCGATTGAAACAGATGACTGTCTCGTTTTAAATAGCATAGATTTTTTTTTCTAGTTTTTATTCTGTACTTTTAAATAATGTATTAAAGTAGATTTTCTCTTTTCCTAAATGATGATAAACATTCATCAGAATACGGTTATGTTTGTTCATCAGACCTCCTAACATGAAGAGCTCACTTGTCTAGTGAATTACAACCTGGCCTGTCCGTTATAGAAAATTTGCCCTAAAAATGCAAATTCTCTGGCACTCTCACCGGCACCGCCCCCTGATCTCGACATCAAACTGCTCACGTGACCTGTGGTTTGATGCTAATTTTAACCCTAGCATGTCGGTCAGGCTTTTAACAGATATTGGGAGATGGAACATGGCTGGCTTGAAAAACATATACGGCTTCTGGCTGGCGATTGGGGGAGGGGGGGTGTGGTGGGGGGGGGGGGGGTAGTGGTTGTCCATCGCTGCCTGTTTCCAGGCCCATGAATTGACCCGTGTTTTTTTTTGTTGTTTTTTTTTAGGTAGTAGGCCCTATGCTGTCTAGTTGTTTATTTGTTAACATTTGATGCAGTAAAATTATGTGCTGATTTGTTGAACAATATCTATCATGACTTAACTTTCTTTATAATATTTACAATGTACGCTTACCAATCAAGGCGACGAAAACCCTAAGGTTAAAAATTCGTTTAAGCCTAATCGTAACCACAAGTGCAAATGGGGATAGATTGGACACACCTTGCTACAACGAACTAGTTACATCACCAGACAGACACTAGGTTGGAATTCCCCCAAAAAAAAAGAGGACAGTAGGTAGGTCAAAAAAACTTGGAAAAGAAGCAGCCGGAATGTCGTGGACCCAACTTAGAGAAATCGCCAAAACCCGAGTACGGTGAAGAGATTTGATTGCGTCCTTATGTTCCACTGGGGGGTCCACGGGAATGATGATGATGATGAATCTTAACCCCATACAGAACCTCTATTTTTAACCACATACAGGAGTTCTAATCGTAACCACACAGACAACCTTTAACCTTTACCACATACAGAACCTCTAATCTTAATCAGTACAGAACTAAGGGGATAGGCTCCCGAAAAAAACAGGGAAAAAAACTTTTTAGTTAAATAGCCTTTTTCATTTATTTGTGTATGTATAAGTTAGGGTACTTAAGGAAAAATATTTGGATGTACCAGGGACTCTTCTGAAAATATGGTTGCCATGGAAACGGCGGCCATCTTGGAAAAAACTACCTTTTGTGGAGTTCTAAAATTTCCTAAAGTAACATATAAACCGCCCATATAATCATTGATCTTTATTGTACTAACATCAATAGAGTGAGCTGGCTAATTTTTGTAACCGAAACACTGCTAGACATATTTTTTTTCAAATTTTCAAAAAAATATGTGGTGAAATTCCATTGAATTTAGCATTATTTTCATTGGAATTTCGTCACACCAAATTTTGAAAATTAAAAAAAAATATTTCTAGAGTGATTTCTGTTACAAAAACTAGCCAGCTGACTCTATTAGCGTTAGTACAAGAAGGATCAATGGTTATATAGCCGATATTTGTGTTAGTTTATGAAATTTTAGAACTCCAGAAAAGGATGTTTTTTTCAAGATGGCCGCCGTTGCCATGGCAACCATTTTTTCAAAATATTCCCTGATGCATGGAAATATTTTCCTTCAAGTACCCTAACTTAGATATACACAAATGAATCAATAAAAGGTTTTAATTAAGAAGTTGGTTTTTTCTGGAGCCTACAAAACCTTTAATCTTAACCAAAAAAATAACTAACTCTATTTGTATCAAATACAGATGCTATAACCTGAGCCACACGCAGAACCTTTAAGTTTAAGAATCGCGGCTACTTAATCTTAACCATATACGGAACCTTCAATATTATTTACGAGCCAACCCGCGGCGTATCATACGCCACTATTTAGTTGTTTTATTTTCTACTTTTCAGTAATTCATAATTTGTGAATTCGACAGTACCAACGGCATCTATTTTCTTATTTACTGTTAGCAATGCTAATCTACAGCTAAACAACAACACAGTGCACTGGATTATAAAAAAAAAAAACCTGTTACATTTTATTTAGACCTCTAGCTAATATTCACATCATTCTACCCAGACGTTCAGCTAAACAAGACCCTCTCCTGAGGAGAGTCGACCAAAGGGACGTAATTCCATCAAGAGTTCTAGGGTTATCTCCATTCATATTTAATATAAACTCCCTTAACTGAATTTTAAATCCTTGATGTAAAATCAACAGCTCAACAAAACGAATGGTATCCGCGCACGCCATTTTGTGATTTATGTACACCCAAGAGGAAAAACTAAACAGCTTTTGGCAACAAAAAAAGCGAAACGGACTTTGTTCATTCATTGTTTATAGACACCAAGAATTCCTATTTGTCTGGTTTAAATGTAAATCTCCAACATCGGATTCCTTCTTCTCATTCCTCTTTCTTTTTTCCACCCCCATACCCACCCCCTTTCTCTAAAAATACGACTTTTAACTACGAAGTCGTGCTCCGGGTCGTATCCGGCTTGCAAAAGCTCCCTGCTCCGCGAAGAAAGACGCAAATAGCCTTCCGCCCAGCCCTCCGCGAAGCAAAGGCAAAAATAGCCTTTCACTCAGCTCTCCGCGAAGCAAGACACAAATAGCCTTTCTCCCTGCCCGTGATTCAATCATGTCCACTAAGTGAAGTCGATGATGTCGTGTCCAGCTAAAAATTGACGTGATCGGCGTGGAATGGAATCTGAAATATTGTGTCACCCCTACGTCTCTATCCCCCACACCCAACCCCTAACCATCTCTCATATTTTCATCTTCAACTCAGTGTAATTGGATAAAAAAAAGTGATTCTTCGACAAGATGGCGTGTTGGCTTTTAAAAGCGCGGACCCTAAAGGGTTAAGTTTGCCTGCTCTGACTCCTAATAGAAAGGTCAGGTCATTGTTTGGTTTTCTTAAACATCCTGTCTTCAAGGTTTCGTAAAAAGACGAAAGATTTTTACGCCTTCGAAACTAGCAAATGACCTAAAGATCTTTGAATAAGCCGATATTGGCATAATTACATTTCCTCTAATCAGATACTTTACTTGATTTTTTATTATAATCGCCACATGATATATCGAACTACAAAGAATTCTACATTTGACTTAACAATGTACGATTATAACAGCATCGTGAAATATCGAACCCTGAATAACTCGATATTTTGCATAACCATTTCTATTCTAAAGCGATATTGGATTTTACTTTCAACTAATGATTTCGGGCTAGCCCGATTTATATTCACATGTTCTACTAGTAAATTTTCAAACATCCATATGCTACAAGCATACGATCATACCATCACCCCTTGATATCACAATAGCCTCACCAGAACAGGCTTAAGTACATGGAGAGAGAAAACAAACTACCGAGCCAGAATAGGATCCAAAAGTAGAGGTCAGAGAGAAGCTTTAGCAGCATACAGAAGCTATTGTAGTATCCAGAAGCCATTGCAGTATACAATTCAAAAGCCATTCCAGTATCCAGAAGCCATTGCAGTATCCAATCCAGAAGCCATTGCAATATCCATAAGTCATTGCAGTATCCACAAGCCATTGCAGTATCCAGAAGCCATTACAGTATCTAATCCAGAAGTCATTGCAATATCCACAAGCCATTCCAGTATCCAAAAGCCATTGCAGTATCCAGAAATTATTGCAGTATCCATACCAATATATATAATAGAGAGTTGATTCCCATTGTGTTCAGCTTTGTTGCACTTAATATTTCTTTTCTTTGCTTTTTTTTTAAATCTTATCAATCAATTTCGTGTATGTTTCTCTATGTTGTACCGCCACTGTTTCTTTTTCTAACAAGAAGAGGTAAAAGTTTGTTCCATTTCGGTATTAGGATTTTTTTTTCAATGGCGCCGCCTATTCGTAATTCTACAGACACTATCAGCCTCCGTCTTTTTTTTTTTGTTTAGCCCTTAGTGACATTTCGTGTTGATTTCAAATAACAGCTATAATGCATCACCCCTTCTCTCTACACCCTCTCGCTCCATACCCACCCCCTCTCCCCCACCAGAAACTTGTCTTATCTTTCAGTGCTATAGACACAATCGGACTAGTCTTTTATCCATTAGCTAGCCACCCCCCCCCCCTCACACCCCCACCCCCAGCGGCTACTAACCCAAGCACCGCGGGCGGAAAAGAAATGTCACGATGTTGGTTTAATACACGTGACGGGTAGGGATTAAATACATGATTATGAAAGCACTCTAAAGATTATGTAATATAAACGTGCTGGTCTAGAGGTGGTGATGTGGGGAGGTTCAAAGTGTTGATCTTTGAGAGTCTAAACATTTGTAGATTTAAGTGTTGATCTTTGAGACAGTCTAAACATTTGTAGATTTAAGTGTTGATCTTTGAGACAGTCTAACATTTGTAGATTTGGGTGTTGATCTTTGAGACAGTCTAAACATTTGTAGATTTGGGTGTTGATTTTTGAGACAGTCTAAACATTTGTTGATTTGGGTGTTGATCTTTGAGACAGTCTAAACATTTGTAGATTTGGGTGTTGATCTTTGAGACAGTCTAAACATTTGTAGATTTGGGTGTTGAACGTTAAGACAGTTTCAACATTTGTAGATTTAAGGCCTTATGTTCAAGGATTGACCGTTTCAACATTTATATACTTAAATGGTGATCGTTAATACAATTTCAACATTTTTACCTGTAAGTCTCAGTGTTGATCGTTGAGACAATTTCAACATTTGTAGCTTGAAGAGGCGTAGGGTACTAGTAGCAGGGTACTTGTAGTTGGGAGTTAGAATTGGGGCTTTAGGGCACTTGAGCAGCCGCCGGTATTGTTGATTATTGACAGCATTTAGCGTCAGATCGCTGGTCGGTCTATTATCTGCCAGAGGGGTGACAGCCTGGGTTAACGGCTTGTTATCTGGAGGGTGGGAGGGACAGTCAGAGTTACTTCTGGGCATCTCTTCGGGAAAAATGTCTACCCCCCCCCCCCCCCAACCGAACGAAATAGAAAATATATACTTTTACAAGTGTCCGCTCCCCCCGGAAATTTTAGTCCCCCCCCCCCCCCCACCCCTCTCCCGGAGAAAAAGTCTGGAAGAAACACTGGGGACTGTCTGGAATAACTGTCCATTCTCATGAAGGAGGGAGGTGGAGTTGACAGCCTAGGTAAACTGTTTTTCTCGGGAGGTTCGATTTACCGTCTAATGGGAGAGGGGTGACGGAATGGTTAGCCGGTCATTTTATAGGGGGATATGTGGCGGCACGGGTACCGGCTATTTTATAGAGGGAGGTGCGATAGTATCGTTAGCCGGCTATTTTGTAGAGGGATGGGTGACGGCATGGCTAACCGGCTATTTTTTTAAGGGAGTGGTGGCAGTACGGTTAATTTAAATTAATTAAGACTTGTTTTATGATTTAATTCATTTAAACTATGTAAACCCATTGAGTCGGCCTAATGTCTAACTATTCATAAGGTCGATGAAACGCCAAAAACAAATGCATAAGTACAGTGTTTCTTCCAGACTTTTTTCTCCGGGTGGAGGGGGTCACTTAAAATTTTCAGGAGGGTGGGGGCGGACTAAAATTTCTGGGGGACGGGAGGAACGGGACGGGACACTGTTAAAACTATATAGTTTCTATATAAATCCCCCCCCCCCCCCCCCACGAAGAGATCCCTGAAATAAATTCTGCATAAGTAGGGAAAAGCAAGATGAAAGACAGGAATATAACGCAAAAAAAAAAAATTCTAACCCACTATCCTGTGAGAATATTTAATAACTTGCATGTGCTTCGGCTTTAAAAGCTCGTTTTATCCCCGACTTAACAGGATGCTATCTTTAGCCCTAGGATCCGCCCAACTATAACCCGTCCATCTCATCCCGAGAAAGCTGGAAAGCAAAATAAATACAAGACCCTTTTGACATATCTATCAAGCCGCTAACAGAACTTAATTTTCCGAAATCAGGGGAAATAATTTGCAGACGGTGTCTCCGTTTTTGTCAAATTTGTCTCCCTTCTTTTCAAACAAGAAATGTAATCATGGCGTTTTTTGTTGTGAGTTAGTTTTTTTTTTAATTTTTTTTTTAGAATATAATTTTCCGACAGATTTTTCCTGGATAAGCATTGTGTCCATTCTTACAATTAACAGTTGTATGTGTATGTTTTGTGAGTGAGACGGATGGAAGAGAAATATTGTCGCTTTGGTGAAATTCTCGTCCTATGGCCAGAGTGAAAATCTTTACTTTTAATAGTAGAAGAGTGGTTAAAAACTTGGGGACTGTGTGGCCTAGGGGTAGACCGCACGCTTGCTAACATTTCGTATCCAGAGATTGAGGCAACAGGGCGTCACCTAACCGAGCTGTCCCTCATTTCACTAACAGGGGGGGAGGAAGAAAGAAAGTGGCGGCTGGTACCTTGGGTTCCAATCTGCCTGACCGTAAAAGAGAGTAGGAATAACTTTTATGTTATCAGTAACATACGATTATCAGTACCTCATACTAACACACGCACACACACACACACACTCACACATACACATACACATATATATATATACATATACATATATATATATATATATATATATATATATATATATATATATATATATATATATATATATATATATATATATATATACGGTCAATTCGCCTTAAGTTTTAGATTCCCATTTAAATATAAAGGAAGTTAAAATTAAAATACAATTGGTTTCTGAGATCCCATGTGAGTTATAAAGTAAACAAGCAATCCATCTCCTCTGTCTAATTGTATTCACGTAATGAAATGTGGGAGTATTGATGACGTACTTTACTAGCAGTATTTTTAACACTCAAAATTAGATAAAGTATATTTTCATTATTTTGTTTTCGTCGTTATTGTGTGGGGTTTTTTTTTCGAAACGGTTGATTACAATTTTATTTTCAGCCGAAAAGAGCTAATTTCGTAAAAAATTTAATTTCAAACTATTATCCCATAATTAGCATTATTTTAAAATTTAATCTGCAACGTTAAGTTGTTTTTGCAGAATCGCTAAACTTAAATCAGTAGTCTAGACAAGCTAATTTTAGAAGAATTTTTTTTACTTCCGGTCTAATTTTCAGATATTTTTCCGCCATTATAACCTTTATTATAATATCGCTATTTTCCCCCCGTCATTGGTCGTCAACAAAGGGGTTATTTTTGGAGCTCGAATATTACTCCATCTTCTGTAGGCGCCTGCTTGTGTCTGGGAATAAATTGCACAGAAATGCCGCATTCTCTCGCGAGATTCTCGCACAGGCCTTTGGTTAGAGAGCAAATCCAATTTTCTGCCAGCGTCGTTGCGGCCTCATTCGATTAGTTACAGTTGAAAGTTTGGAAACAGCCCGTCATCTTAGATAACATGGAGGGTGTTTTTAACATTTCACGGTAATGGTACCATGTAAATAAATTATAAGTCTTTTACCTGGGTTGGTTGTGTTGTTTTTTTTTTGGTAGTTTTTTTTTTTTAGATCTTAACGTCTTATTTTTATAAGCCTTCGGACGTAAAACAACTCTTAACAGTAACCTTATTTCTCAATATAGAAACATATGGAAAAGGGAAAAAGTAGACATCTACGAAGTTGTTTATGGATAAAGGGAAATAACCAAGGTAAAGGACTCAATAACTTTATGGAATAGTTACCTCCCTTATCATCAATCGAAGAAGATGGCTATTAATAGGAACATAGAAATAGGACTGCATGATGATGTAAATGTAGTATTTCTAAATTATGGTATAATATCAAAGAATTATACTAGATGGAGTAAAGTGAATCTGCGTATATTGCACTTACCATCAGTTTTAGGGTTACTGTTGAATGGGCCATCCACCAGGAATCCATCTCAGTGGCGTAGCGAGGTCGGGTAGCACCCGGTGCGGCACTTAATGGTGTCACCCCCCCCCCCCCCCCCCAGAGGCGTTGCGACCCTTCCCGGGGACAAGGACAAACTTCCAAGTTTTCGATTTGCACCCCCCCCCCCTCTCATGTTTTCGATTTGCACACCCCCCCCCCCCTCAAACTTTCGATTTGCACCCCCCTCCATATAGTTTTTCTCTATATATTTTGCTATTTTTTGCTTTGGTGTCACCTCCCTAAATGGTAAAGCCCGGTGCGGTCCGCACCCCCGCCCCCCCCCCCCCCCCTCGCTTCGCCCCTGATCCATCTGTATCATTGGGAATCAAAGTCATTAAAGATACTTAGCTCTACAAAATCAACCACCGTATATAATCTTGCCTTTGTTGTCTGTATATGAGGATAGTTTTTAAGAAGATTTAATAGTTCTCTGTCCTGCTGGAGTATGTATGGGTAGCCCACTACAGCTCTCCAGAGTTCTCTGTCCTGCTAGAGTATGTGCCACCAACTACAGGGTTTTATTAATTTGTTTGTATTTTTTCTTTGCCTCAGGCATGTTCCTTATAGCATCAGTTTACATTGACATGTTCGCTTCGCAGGGGCACCGACCTTAGGGGGCGTCAAAATGGGTTGGAAAAACAAATTGAAAGTATGAGGGGGGATGCAAACTGAAAGTTTGAGGGGGTGTAAATCGAAAGTTTGTCCCCGGGTGGCCGGTAACGGTCGCTGCGCCTCTGCCCTTTATTATTGCAGTTTTCATCATCGGCTTGTGAGGATTGATACAATTTTACAATAGTAATACTTCTAATTGACATGTACTTTCAACTAAAATGGTTTGCTTTTCGTAATTCAAAACGTCAAATTACTATATTTTTTAGTTAACAATTGTTTTTTGTTTTTTTTTTCCGCCTCAGACATGTAATTTACAGCGTCAGTTTGTATTAGTTTTCATCATCGGCTTGTGAGGACTGATACAGATTTTCAATAGTAATATTTCTTTCTTACTTGTAGTAGCCTATTAAGATGGTTTACTTATACATAGATCTAATACAAAACGTCTTAATATTTTTAAAAAAAATTAATTAAAACCTGAAAATGCAAATGTGTAATTAATTGATGATTCAAGGGATTTTACTCCATGGGTGTGTTGGGCTTGGGGGGGGGGGAGAGGGGGGGGGGGGGACTTTGGTTTAACAATTTTTTAGTACGAAAAATCTGATCTGTACTTCGAATAAAATGTTAGTTTATTTCTTGTCTCTTCAAATTAGGTATACAATATGGCTATTGGTTTTCAAACTTTAATTAGAGCCAGATAATAACTAAATCTTCTTAAAATTCAACAATTAGGAAAGTTTTATACAAATATTATAAATTTTACATTAATTGATATAATAAATAATGAGTTTAATTTCTTATTTAACTAGTATTGTGTTTGTTTTTAATATGTTAACAAAGTATATGAGTTTTTTTCCCTTTGCCCTAAAAAAGTTTTACATGATCAATAATTAACATTAATACTGAATGTTAAAATCATATCTTTTACAGAGCAATATAGTGATAATTAAATATTAAAACTACACACCCAAATACATAAACACGTGCACATACGCAAATGTTTAGGATCGTGTTTGTGTGTATGAGTGTTCGTGCTTGTTTACTCACGTCTATGAAAGTGCTAGACGGATACACTGGGATGGGATTCGCTAGTTCTAATATTCTTGAACTCACTGTATGCAGCTTTGCCTAATTTAATCGGTTATTCTGCCTGTATATTGTTACACAATCATATAGTGGAAAAGTAAAACTAACAACCAGAACTAAACCTAAAATCCCAACATGTCTAAAACAAATAGACAATAATTATCATTAAAATTTTTTTTTAAAAACCCACGTTTTCTGATTGAACTAAAAAGTAGAAAACTTTCGGCTTAGCAAGACGAGAGACCCTTTCTTGTTCTGTCTCAATCGCAAGTGCAGCATCAGTTCGTTCTTTCTGCTTAGCAAGACGTGAGGTCATTTCTTGTTCTGTCTCAATCGCACGAGCAGTAGCATGACGCACTGTACCTTTTGCTTTACAAGAGACACTTTGTTCTTCTGTCTCCATCGCTAAAGCAGCAGATTTTCGGTTTCGATCTTTTTCAAGCTTCTTTTGATACTCACCTTCTTCCATAATTTTTGGTCGTTTAGGAGGATTTTCCAATCTGTATCCTGCATTGCGCTTCTCCTGATACTTCTGGCGTGCCTTTTCAATCGACGTCTCTTCTGTGTTGCCGTTTCTTTCACCATTTTGCCCTCGCGTGCAAACCATTCGATCATCAACATTCTACTTCCGGGTCAGTCAGATTTGCATAGGTTTGTACACAAACACCGCGTGACCACTACTCAGCTAATCGCGTGCTTGCTCCTTCATGATTTTTCATTTGTTTTTCAGTAAGCCAGAAGAGGGAAAGTACCGAACCTTGTTTTTATCAAATTACAATTACTAGGTTATGTCCCTTTTTGTACAAATCAATGGGAGTCTAAAATGATCAATAAAATTTTTCCATGGATCAATTTAGTAATAATAATAATTGAATATTGTATTGTCATCGGAAACAAAGCTTCCCTGAAAATTTCAGCGCGCTAGCTAACTGGTAAGTGCCCGAAATTTCGATCGCAAGATTTGATGGAAGGACAAACAAACAAACAAACCAACAGACGCGAAAGCAAGTTAAAGAAAACGTGGGGAAAAAAAACAACCCTTGACAGTATCTCACCCAATCATCTTTCACACCAGTACATTAATTGGTCACCATAAGATCTAAAGCTCACTTGATTGCCGAACATACACTATACTTACAATGTGCATCAAGGGAATCAACTATACGTGTAGACACTATATGCACATTATACTTCTAGTGAATCAGCTATATACATTTACATACACTAATAATGTAGGCTACATCTCGTGGATCAACTATCCGTGTACACACCATATACACATTCTACATGTCTATTCATGTAAGTCATAGCGTAGCGAGGGCGGGGCGGGGGGTGCGGACCGCACCGGGTGACACCATTTAGGGGGGTGACACCAAGGCAAAAAATTGCAAAATGTACAGAAGAAAAATGACTTTTTTCCTGATCCATTAATGATTAATTAAAGTTAAATAGTATTTTAAGTACAAATCGACAAGTATTACAAGAGGATGGGGGTGACACCATGACGTAAACGTGCTAACTATACAGAAAACAATGCTATATCCAACTATATACAGACTTTACATAAACATCGTTACTATTAAGTCTGCAGTGATTAAAGCTTATACACATACATGTACTCGTATGTGGCATATATTTAAATTATAGGCCTATGTAGGCCAACACATACACGCACACACACACTACATATATATATATATATATATATATATATATATATATATATATATATATATATATATATATATATATATATATATATATATATATATATATATATACTTTCTTTATTTGTTTGGGCGGGGGGTGACACCACGAAGGGCCGCACCGGGTGACACCCGACCTAGCGACGCCACTGAAGCCATATACTCACAAAGTGCATTACACACGACACTGTACATCTAGTGATCATCTATTCATGTATAGTTTGAAACTCTCAATGTAGTATCCAATAATAGCAACTTCTATTTATTCACCGTGTACTCACTCCTAAGTCGAGCGTCATCCACATAGACGTCGGTACTTGATCCATCTGGTGTGAACTTGGAGCTTGGCGCTCTGAGTCTAGGCTAACAGGTCATCTTAATTCGTGGTCTGTCCAGTCTAATTTATGGGCCAACTTAATGATGTTTTCTTGAGTACGTACCCCAGGGGCGGAACTACAGTGCCGCCAGACCCCGCAATGCGGGGGGCCCAGGCCATTTAGGGGCCCAGAGCCGACCAAAATCAACTTTATTATAGTTAAAAAAATATTTTTTTTGCAAAAAAAAAACAAAAAAAAAAAAGATCTACTACAGTAGTGATGCAGTAGATAACACACGCTGTTTCATAAAGGAAAAACATATATGCTACATGAGTTGCAGTGTGAAAGATAGGCAAACGTTCAAACCACTTCCATGACTTATTTCCCTTTTTTAAATAGTCAAATATGTGTGCTCTTAATTAAGAAACTTTTTTTTTGCACTAAACAAATTAAAAAGCAATTTTTTTCTCTTATTATTTATTTTTAAAATGAATTTATAATGAAGAATGACCTAGTATAAAAGAAAATTTATTAAAAACTAATAATATAATTACAAAATTTCTTAAAAATAAACATAAGGCGAGAAACCATTACACATACAAAGTTTTCATGCTTCATATTCTTTTGACCGCTGTGAACTCAATAAAAACACAGACAATTGAAACAGAAAATTTCAAACCAGACTAATAGCACTCATATAAATAATGTGTTGTTGAAATATGTTTTAATTTTAAAAAAAACAACTAAGAATTGTAATATTTTCAAATTTCGAGCAAGCCTGATTGAGTATTCTATATATCTATAACTATCTATCTATCTATCTATCTATCTATCTATCTATATATATATATATATATATATATATATATATATATATATATATATATATATATATATATATATATATATTATACATATATATATATATATATATATATATATATATATATATATATATATATATATATATATATATATATATATATATATATATATATAGGGCCCAAAAAAATTTTGCGGGGTGGCCCTTTTTTTCTAGTTCCGCCACTGACGTACCCTCTGTGTTGTGTGCGCTATGTGTTTACTTCGGGCAATTAGTATGAACTAGACCTTAAGGTCAGTAATCTTGTCTGAGACTTCTATACGTGTTAAATAAAGTGTTAAGTAAACTTGGAGACGTCTGCTGTTGTTTTCTAGTTACTACCAGATGATACTGGATAAGTGATGTAACAAGAATTATATAACATAATCATATATCTGCCACCCAACATAAAATGTACCCTATTCTTAATGGCGAAATCTTTATATCCTTTAAGAGCTTTTAAACTTGTTTTTTTTTTATATTTAGTTATGATACAAATGTTAGAGGGGGTAGAACGGCTACCACTGCTCCCCGCATGCTTACGCCTCCGACGACTTGAAATCAGTAATCATGGTCGTAGTTTAAAAACCGAAAAAACGGACTCGAATATTGCAATTTTGTTTAGAATCGATTACCTGAAATTAGGACTACAGTAACAGTAACTCCACAGCAAAAAACAAAAAAAATGGAGCTGTTTGATGAACACACTGTGTGATGTGTGGTTCTTCTAAACATCTTAGAATTATAATGAAACTGGATTGAGTTTTGAGAATAGCATTGCCACTAGGCGTCTGTGTAGTTGCAAATCTATCTGTCTTCCAGTTAGCTTTTAGTTTTAGTAATAATAAATATGTCATTGAAGGTGAGCTCTTAATTATTTTTATTTTATCATTAAATTTAAGTTTAGTAACTTTAGTTTCAGTATGACTGAGTAGTCTAGCTAGTCTAGCTAGAAGAGTAGAGTTAGATCTAGAATTCTAGACTCTAGACTAGACTGACTAGAATGTAGATTTTAGATCTAGATCTATTAACATAAGTCTGATAAGTAGTACACTTAGACATCTAGAGATGGGTGTGGGGAAATTGCGAAAAGCGAAATGGCGAGGCGGGAAAGTGCGAGAAGGGCGCGAAAACGGTCGGTCACGTGACTTTTTTGTCTCGCATTTTACCACAACCCGATACTTACGCTGGGTAGTGTTGAAATGCGAAGATTTCTGCGAAAAATTTACCGCACCCGATATTCAGTGGTATTTGGTCCAGACTTCAAAGACGTTTCGTTTACATTGTTAAAACTTCCGATTTTTCCGTCGCTAGACATACTGATGATTTGTCAACTCCCCCCATCTTTTGTGTCGACTTAGAATACCACCTTGTTCAAAACCGACGGAAATACCGCCGACGATAGATCAACTTCTGTCTTTTGTGTGGAACGCCGAGGCCGCCTTATTTACCATCTTTGAAGATCATCGTGCCCGGATCCGCTGCCGCCGCAAACATATTTTCTATTGTTGCATAGAAATTTTGTATTATAGCCGCCGCCTACGATTTTTTTCTAGCTTTTTTTACCATATAAATCTAAGCACAAGGAAATGCCTACATCATTTGGATACACTAATTTATATTAGATTTTATATCACGGCTGTGACTTTTCCAAATTTTCCCATAAATGTTATATTATTATTTATTAATTAATTGTAAATATATATAAAAATTTATTATTTATTATTTCCATAAATAAGTCAGAAAAAATAACATCAAATTAAGTATGCAGTTACTGCCCTATGTGAAGGCGAGGACTAGATTAACCCTCCCTTATGTGTTGCTTATTCCTAAGCTTTTATGAACTCTAAATGCCCCCAGTTTTTTTTCTCTTACCTACTGTTTGGGGAAAAAATAAAGTGACGTCACCGATATTATCAGTTGCTCGTGCTATATCGTAAGCTATGGGCCTACTTCAAATATTTTTAAAACCAAGTTGAACTTATCTGAATTTTTTGGTTTTGGTGGTGGTTTTATTTTGGGGTCTTCCATAAATGACTTTTTGCAAGTACAAAAATCCATAAATAGATGTTGCAAAATATCTCTCCTGCTGACAAGATTATACCAATTCACAATGACACAGCTCACGTTTGTATAAACATGAGCGGGCTAGATTTTTAAATTAATGCTGACTGAGACGGGATTTTCCTCTTGCTAACAAGAGCGGGCGATGACAGTAGCACAGCAACGATGTTAGGATTTTTAAATAGATAGATCTAGATATAGATCTATCTATCTTCTTAGTATCTAGATAAAAAATAACAACATACAACACTCGTGTTAAAGGGTATGGCCTTAATGCTTGTTTATTTTAAAACAAAAAAAAAATAATTTAAATAAATTAAGATGGAAAAAAAAGAAAAAAACTTTTTTCGCAAAAAGTGTTTCGCTATTTACCCTTAATTCCGCAGGTATGTCTCGCATTACCTTCTCGCATTTTCCCGCCTCGCCATTTCGCTTTTCGCGTCTCGCAATTTCCCCACACCCTCTAGAGATAGTAAAATTTAATTTATTACTATTCAATACTCTAGAATCTAGATTATAGTAGTTATAGTAGGTAGTAGGCCTATTCAGTATTCTTTTACTTTCAATCTAGATCTAGATCTCTAGGGTCTAGGTTAGTAAGTAAGAAGCCTAATAAAAGAAATAAAGAAAAACCCTAAAATTTAAAAATTATAGGCCCTAGATCTACTAGATTTAGGCCCCCATAATCATATGACCGCCACCCTTTCTCCCTCTCTATTCTCATGTAACCCTTAGCCGCCCTAAGGCCTAAAATTAAATTATGTAGATCTAAGCCTGAGCCCTAATAATATTTATATGTTACGGCTTACACACCTATAAATTTCTAGAGTAGTAAGTTTCTAATAAAATGTACAAATTAATATTCGAGGCTAGATCTAGAGTCTAGCCAAGGTGGCCTTAGATTTAGAAAAGTCTTAGAGTAGAAACTCTGTTCCATTCATAAGTCATTTGAATGTTTGAACCTTTTTTTGCCGTTATTCACACTCACACAAAAGATGACTTTACTTTTTTTTTAAATTTGAATTGTATAGGCCTAGGCCTAATTGTAACTTTTTCTCGCTTGTGGTGTGATTAAAAGATTTTTAAAAAATTACCTGGAATTTATATTGCTTAAATTATTATTAAAAATCAGTTAGGCCCCAATAATTTAAATAGTTATATTCCTTATCACAATTAAAGGTCATATATTACGTAAACATTGTATAAAAGTTATTTTAACTGCTTTCTCATCACCTTTGATCTATTGTGTTGTTTACTTTTTTGACTGAATATATTGTACTATGAGCTACTATCCTAATATATAAAAAAGCTCATGTGCACACCTCTCTCTCTGTCCGTCACATGTTTTCTGAGGCTATGAGATCAGTATCTTCAGCAATTTATAGAGAACATAAAAGATATGGACTTTTGTTGAAAAGATGTATTAAATTTATAAACTAAATTCTATTTAAAGACAGAAAATAAAAATAAAGGCATATTCATATATAGAAACATGGGACGGAGTGGTCTAGCGGTAGAGAGCTGGACTGCTAACCCATAAGTCTCGAGTTCGAATCCGGGTTCAAGTCAGTAGACCGTCCCTGAGTCCACCCCACTCTGATGGGTACCTAACTCACGTTAGGGAAAGTAAAGGCGGCTGGGCATAGTGCTGACCACACTATCTCTTCATATGCCGAGGTCACAGAAACAAGTGAACTCTACTTCACTTGCCCATAGACCGTCAGGTTTGAAAAGGGAACTTTATTTTACTACTTATCTATAGAAACACATCTTTAAACATGCAAGGGGAGAAGTGTTAATAGAGAACATTTAAGTAACATAAAAATGTCACTGGCAAAAAGATTGATGTCACATGAAACATATAGGAAAATATCATTGTGAAACAATGTTAATCAAAAGTTAAAACTACGGAAAGTACACAGCATTTAATGGAATCATTTAAGTCACTTAATTAGTGTGGGCATTTAATATGGTGTTTTGTTGACTAATAATAATGTATATAATTTGATTTTTAGTTTTTTTTCTCTGCTTTGTCTCTAATATATTCAACATGTAGTGTAGTAATGCACATTTTGTTTTATGAAAAATATTTCTCAAATAAGTATAACATTTAAAAATATAGGCCTATTATTCACGTGTATCGGGTAGAGGTGGCTAGTTATAATAATAGTAATGCAAAGAACTGTGTTATATTAGCACTATCTAATTTAACGATTTTTAATTAACAAAATGAAAATAGCCATTGGTGTTTAAAATTTTGACACGAGTTACCATCATCACCAAAACAATTATTGATCATGGACTATTTATCCCCCTTTTCTTCTGTGGATTCCACTGAAGTGCATGTGTAGTGTTATTTCCTTAGTGGGTATCCTGTCACCCCATCATTTTTTTGTATGTCTCTTTCTAAACGAATGAACAGCATATTACTGATTTATATTCAATTCTGCGTAATAGCATGATGTGGTGCATATAAACTCCCCAGGCAAAAAGTATGTTAATAACAAATAAAGAAACTGGTTTTACTGTTAATGCTGGTGCTAAATATTTTGTGTTTTCTGACATCCAGAAAGAAACGCCATCTGATCAGCAAATGCATCTAGCTGCACTCCAGGGAAATCTTGAACAACTCAAGCGGACGTTGGATTCTGGCCGTGTACATGTGGATTGTAAAGACAAGGTGAGTCTTTGTGGATTTAAAACAATATGTTGTCTTAGGGTTATTGGATTTCCTGTCAATTTCATGCTGTTGTAATCTTCATAGATTTCATGTCATTAATTAGGGACATGTTGTCTTCAAGTAGAATTTGTGTTTTATGTGAACTCTCTTCTATTTTTATCTAGTTTTTATATACTTAAGTTTGCATTGATTTGGCTAAACTTTATGAGGCATATATTCAAATTGGTTTTCTTGTTTAATGTTTGGGGTGGTGTGGTTGTGCAGTTTGGTGCATGTTTTATTACACAGAAGGTTCAAGTTCAAAGTTCAGCATTAATTTCTAGAATATTTCTAAGCCTTCACATTTTCATTGGGTACTGACACTAGTTGTGAAGATAACCTTGTGCTATTCACACAACTTTTTGGTAAGACCATTGAAAAAGTAAAATACTTTTTTGAACCTTACAATCCTTCTGGTAGGTGAAGTAGAGTTCACCTGTTTCAGAGCACATCATAGGGCTCAAGCCAGGGATCCAAACTCGAGACCTTCGGGTTAGCAATCAAATGCTCTACTACTCAACCGTGCTGTCCCCTACAACATTGAGATATATTGTAAATATTTACCTAGACTAAAATTAACATGAATAGGAATTGGATTGGGAAGCTAGCTGTGTCTGCTTTAAAAATAGCTCAGGTAAATTTAGTCATTCCTTCTTGTCAACGTCATTGATATTTGATAAGCTGCTTCTATTTGAACACTATTCCCACATCAAATTACTGACATTGTTATTCGTTTGTTACCACATAAGAACATGTTAATCATTTTATTTTCTCAATACTACAAGATTTGAAAAACAAGTCTCCTATTATTAAACTTTAATAAGCTGTTTTGAATATACAATGCACAAATTCTGCTACTGAATTTAAAAACAAAAAAATAACCTAATTAATTTGGATTTATTTGTAGGGCAACTATTATATTTATATACTTTCCTAGTATATAGTTAAGTTACAATGTTGATGTAACCACAGGGCTGCCTACTTGTACGGTTTTGCCCGTAACTTTACGATTTTGACACCCAGGTTACGGAATTACGATTATGCTGCAAAATTACAGTTTTGATTTCAGTAGAGATAAAAATCGACTTTAGTGTAAAAAAAAAATTATTTCTGGTGGTAACTTAATTTTGTGTTCCCTGTCTGAGTTTTATATTTTAATTTAGCTAGTTATATTTCAGTATTTCAGTGTGTTATCCGGTTCTAAGGTTCTCAGCCTCATCCGTAACAACCCCCCCTTCCCTTCCCGCTCATGTCATGGCTGGCGGCAGTCGTGTTTATATTGTGAACTATTGACCCCGCGAGTGGTCTGTGTTACCTCATGAGTCGGTGTTGTCCGTAGAGAAAAAAAAAAGGGCGTGGCCTAAATCATTGAAAGTCTGGTCGCGCAGTCTGGCGAGACATTTGCTGAGGCGGTATTACGGCTAAATGCATAAATAGCGAGATATCGAGAAATTTTGTTTGAGATGTGCGAGAAGACAAGATTTTACTAAACAACGAGATCTAGGCTCACCTAGATCAATTACGGATCATATTTTTAAAATCGTTCTTTTCTTCTAGATATTACATTGATAAAATGTAGATTTAAAAAAAAATATTCAAGAAATATGCTAATTCTAAACATCGTCACCCGTCGGCCGCTTACGTTTTCTTGTTCGCGGGAGAAAAAATCCTGACACACACAGTCGAGGGGTCACTGAGTTCACATTGGTTTAGATATCGGTAGTGTAGGCCTATATCATACGTCATACTACTCATTGCAAGAACAATTCCTATTTGAAATTTTCCATTGTCGCCTTACATTCTGAATTTAACGGCGTTTTTTTTTAAAAAAAACTAATTATTAGTCCATAAAATAAAAAGTAGCACGAGTCGCCGACTGTCATCATTACGCTGATGAGCTTAACGATCATATAATATGGGTCTTATTTACATTGTATTTAAAAAATGTGTAAAAATACTGAAAGTTACGGAAAGTTACGGAAAACCTATGCTCTTGTTACGGGGAAAATTTTTTTGGGGTAGGCAGCCCTGTAACCATAAAGTGGGGGGGGGGGGGGGGCACTGTTAAAAGTGTGTGTAATTATATTTTCTATATAAATTCTATTGGGGGTATCATCCCCAACCCTGAAGTTATGCCTGAAAGAAACTCTGGTTGCCATTTATAATGTCGCTCTAGTCCATAAATTACCTCAGCCCATAGCTATAACATTGTAACCATACCGTGTGACTACTATGTGCACTGTTTGTATAGCTGACTCACTGCCACTCGGTACTATTGTACAAATACGTTCCCGTGGTCCCCAGGGGGTTAAGGGCTTGATGTGACGTTAAGTAACGGCTGCAGTCGTGGTGCTAGCGCTATCTAAAGGCTTTACTTTACTAGGTGTTGGTGGAATAGTTGAAAGGTCACAACCCTATGAAGGCACAGTACATGCAGAGTTTCTTCCAGGCATCTCTTCGCCGCCCCCCCCCCCCGAACGAAATGAAATTTATATAACTTATATAGAAAAAATATATACTTTTAACAGTGCCCCCCCCCCCCCCCCCCGAAAATTTCAAGTACCCCCTCCCCCCCGGAGAAAAAAGTCTGGAAGAAACACTGACCCCGACCACAGTTCCCCGTGTGTGAGTGTTGTCTATAGTCACTACCACTCAGGTTTTAAGCTCAGGTAAAGATGGTAAAACACGTGTTAAAATAATCCATCGGTACTAGAACTTTTTATTTTCTTGGTTTACTGGGACTTCTGATAGGCCTTCGGTCGTTGACCTCCCTTACTCACGTTCCTGAAATAAATAAATAGTTTACAAATGTAGTAGACTTGAGTGGGTGATTGGCTCACAGCACAGGAATAACTTAGCCGAATTTAATGCAATGAATCAGCAGCAATTAAAAGTGCTTCTAAATCCTGACCTAACCGTAACCTTTCCCCCCCATAAGCAATCTAGTTTGAAGTGTGACTCTAAACCTTATGTCTTAAAGCAGTGGTTCTTAACCTTTTTGGAATTACCGAACCCCCAACAGCTTTATAAAAGCATCCACCGAACCCTTCTTGACGGGTCTATCGTCCGCACTGACAAAATCCTATCGTTATGAGTCGGGTGTGTGTCTTGACCTCCGCCGAACCCCTAAGACTGACTTACCGAACGCCTGTGGTTCGATGGAACCCAGGTTAGGAACCACAGTCCTAAGACATGGCTTTCCCTCTTAGCACATTTTGTTAAATGTCTCAGTTGCCATAGGTTCAACGACAGAATGTACCTCAACAATTGGCGTCATCTGGATTCATTTTCTCCACTCATTTCATGTTAAATTATTAATGCTAGTTTTCAAATGTGTACAATAATGGTTGTCATACAGCTGTTGTTTTTAAATATTCCATCAAGTGTGTTCATACGGTAACTTTGTCCTGAGCCGCGCTAGGAGACATTCATCCCACGGGCGTCAAATATGGGGTTATATACAACCTCGCTGGCATGTTGTCACAATAGTTCCTGGGTCATACTTTGTCGCCTTATTGGAATTGTACTGATAGACCTCAGAAGTAGTAGTTTATGTGTCTTTGGTCACGGGTTGTAGTAGGTCATTTACACAATATCTAGACACTTTCCAATCACATCAGTTGATGGCCGTGTTTGTTACTTCAGATGAATCAATAACACCTCGACCAGTAACAATATACTCAAGTTTTATATTTTAAGATTGATTTAAAATACAAGTCAAAGCTAACAAAGACCTTTGGCGTAAGTACCAATAGAAAGGAAAATGTTACTCTGACGGCAAAGCTCCATGGTCTATTATCTCCCCTGTATTTGTTTAGCTTGGTTTCCGGCACTGCGCTATTTGATGCTCTCCTTGGTGCATTGAATGCATGCACAGTTTGTTTTACCTGTCTGTTTACCTGAACCTTGCCAACCCTCCCTGTGCCGCCTGACCCACATCTCTCCCGTACGTTGCGTCATCGCTGGTAGCGATTAGGGGATAACTAACCCATTGGGTTACCGCGATCTTCGTTTGATTTCTTGAAACATGTGAGCCAAATTACTGGTACAGGGGTGGGAATAATGGGGGGGGGGGGGGGTGTAGTGCCCAGACCTATGTCTTTGACTACATGAAGAATGGTACTGGGGCGCCCAGATCTATAGCATTTGACAACATATTTACTGAGGAATTGTTCAAGTATAGGGGGGAGGGGGTACTGTACCCAGACCCATAATGAGAAATGGTACTGTATTTGGGTGGGGATTATGGGGTGGTGCAACGCCCAGATTTATTGTCTTTGACCACATATTTACTGAGAAATGATACTAGTATACGGTGGTGGTGGTGGTACGTTGCCCAGACCCATAATGCTTTTGATGACATTAGGAATGGTATTAGTATAGGGCTGGTAAGTAGGTCACCAACCAGTTCTACGGCTCAATAAAACCTGCATGAGCCATAGAACTGGTTGGTGACCTACTTACCAGCCCTATAGGGTGGAGATTGTGCGCTATGCCCATATCTAGTGCCTCACAATGACCACAACCCAATGGAAACTAGAAATGTCTTTCCAGCATATTTTAAACTCTGGAAACTAGCGAAAATTAGTGTGGGGCGAGATCTTCGTTTCGATCTTGACAAAGATCTTTTGAAAATCAAAGAAAATGCAAGGGGTGCATAAACCTGGTTTATTCAGAGGTGCATGAATATGAGAGGCGATGTACATCATTAAATATGGGCTATGGCCTAGTCTAGGAGCCGGCCAAGATTTGTTGATGGCCGTTTTCCCCTTTCTTGTTTGTAGTCCAACCATTCTTTGTTCTTAGTCTCTTCCAGTTGGTTCTATGTAAGGGCCGCCAGTCTAAGGCGTTATTCGACCACCTGTGTAAACATTGTGTTTGCTGCATTTGGTTTACAGTTTACAAGATACGTGTACGGGTAGTGCGATACAGAGATAACTGATAAATGTACTGTTTACACTCAAGTTGGTGATCGTGTAAAGTCCAGTCAACTAAGCTAGCCATAACTCGTTGGTCGCGTATTTTAAGGTTTTCATCGTATCGATGTTTGCTCCAGATACTGTTTTCTCGCCATCTTGTTGCTGTGGTAACGCTGATTGTTAGTGTGGGTTGGTAGTACGTCAGTGACGGTTGGTGGTACGTCTGTGTGGTTTGGTAGTACGTCTGTGTGGTTTGGTTGTACGTCAGTGTGGTTTGGTAGTACGTATGTGTGGGTTGGTAGTACGTCAGTGTGGGTTGGTTGTACGTATGTGTGTGTGTTGGTAGTACGTCAGTGTGGTTTGGTAGTACGTATGTGTGTGTTGGTAGTACGTCAGTGTGGGTTGGTTGTACGTATGTGTGGTTTGGTAGTACGTATGTGTGGGTTGGTTGTACGTATGTGTGGTTTGGTAGTACGTCTGTGTGGTTTGGTAGTACATCTGTGTGGTTTGGTAGTACGTCTGTGTGGTTTGGTAGTACATCTGTGTGGTTTGGTAGTACGTATGTGTGGTTTGGTAGTATGTTGTTCCTTGAGATATAACTGTTCATGTTTTTAAAACACCACTCCTGACAGTTACCTCTCCATACATCACTGAGCAGTGATTCTCCCCGCCAACCATCCCTCGGATCTAGTCAACGACCGTTTCCTCCATCTAACACTACCGGGTTTCCTTCCGTCAGCAGTTAATAGATCCATCTTTTGTACTGTGACGTAGGTTTTCTTTAGCACATGTGGTTATCTTTAATTGTGCTAAATTTCAAAACGGCACACGGCTTTTCTTACCTGTATGTTAGCTGCTCTTTCAGTCTTCATTATAAGACTTTTTTTTTATTATCATTAAGTCAACGTTTTCTTTTTGTTTTTTTAATGCCCAAATTGTACATTATATTTTTAAACTGCTCTTTAAAAATATTTTAGAAATACTCTCGTTGGTTTTTATTTGTTTATTTTAGTTTGCAATATCATGTAACAACATAAGGCGCCGTAGATTTATATTTACATTAATTTAGGAATGAAGTGCAAGAAAAAACGTTAAAAAATTTAAATCGTGGTAATTGTCCCAGTATCGCTATCTACCACATTTACAAGATATGACGAAGCCAAAAAATATTTGAAATACCTGCACCCGAAACTTAATGTGGGAGAATGCCAGGTCCCTGGTATTTATTGAATTTATTGTATGGGAAGAGACTCCTGCAGCATTATGGGGGTGGTTTGAACGGGGCTTTAGTAGATGGTAAAAGGTGTAGTCTCAGACTTGCTTTATTGCATGGGATGAGCAGCATTATGGGGGTGATTTGAACGGGGCGTTAGTAGATGGTAAAAGGTGTAGTCTTAAACTAGTTTTATGGTATGTTATGAAATGCCTGCAGCATTATGAGGTGGATTTAATCGGGCCATTAGTAGATGTCAAGACGTGTAGTCCCAAACTTGTTTTATTGTCGTGAGGTAACTCCTTGGTCACTGAACCACGTTTGGTAAGTCTATACTGGACGTGATTATTTCCGCAGCCCTAATTTCAAACATCCACTGTCACAACAGTTGTGTGGTGAGGTCACTTGTGTCTAATCACATCGATCTTGCCGGTGTGAGCATGTTTTGTATCGGGCGAATGTATGCCGGACGGGCACGAATACAGCCCCATTTAGAAGCAACGATTGCTCTCACTTTAGAGGCTGTGGTTTTATGACTCGCATAACAATCGAGTTTCCCATCTGGTGCTCGATAACAGACTCAAGTTTATGATGATTCCATGGAGACAGGGGACTTAAGTCACTCTACCGTGGGTTATTGCTCTTTGATGCTAAAAATAAAAGACATAAATCAGCTAATTGTTTCAGGTACTGTTCTTTCTGTTCATTGTATAGCAGGGGTCTCCAAACTTTTCAGCCCGAGGGCCGCATTAACAATCAAATATCAGTTCGGGGGCCAGAGTTTCTTCCATGCATCTCTTTGGGTTGGCGGTGTGCCCGGTGCCCCCTCCCTCCCCAACGAAATATAATTTATATAGAAATATATACACATTTTAAATGCACCCCTCTAAAGGAGAAAATATCTGAAAGAAACACTGTCGGGGGCCGACAATACACTCGAGGTCTAAGTCTGTTCTCCTTGGGCAAACACAAAAACCCACCCGCCATTTTTTGAACTTGTCTCTAAGGAAGTCATTTGCTTGCAATTCAATGACCTCCATCTGCAGTTCATCTGGGCAACTGGTTACATTTGCTTCAAATGGGTATTGAAACAGTATCACTTCATCTGCCTTTGAGTCATAGTCAGAAAACCGCTACTAAAACTGCAGCTGGAGGTCCTTGATGATCTCGCATGCAAATGATGTGGGGAACTCAGCTGTTGCTTCAGCCATGAAGACCTTGCACTGCTGAAAGTGCGTCAAGTTGTGGCCCTGTATTTGTTCCAAAAACATGGAACAACTGTCTAGCGACTCATCCATTGCAATTGGAAAATTGTGACACTTATTAGCAGTTTTCACTATTTGAGTCACAATGTCTGCAACGCGGAGGGCAATGGTATTTGCACTCATAGCTACATATTCAAATTGTTTTAAAATTTCTGAGGAAAGTTCCTCAGCCACTTCTAAAATCATTTTTTTTCCGTGAACAAAAAGATCTCCGCGGGCCGGACGAGAGGACCTCGCGGGCCGCATCCGGCCCGCGTGCCGTAGTTTGGAGACCCCTGGTATAGAAAACGGTACACTAGTAGATCTATGTGTAAACAATCTGGTTAGCAAGATACGGGTATAGAGATCAACACTTGGCAGACAAAGATAACTGATACATGGACTGTTTACTCTCAAGACGTTGTTGACGTGTAAAGTCCAGCCAACTAAGTAACTATTTCTCATTGGTCACGTATTTCAAATATTTATATCATGGTCTTCATCGTATCGATGTTTTCGTTATAGTTATTCCGTGGAGTTGGTTTATATGTAGGCATACCTAGTAAGGAAAAATCTGCATCGATCATCAAATCTAAATTAGATGTATTGGTCATCAAATCTAAACTAGCTGCATCGATCATCAAATCTAAACTAGCTGCATCGATCATCAAATCTAAATTAGATGTATTGGTCATCAAATCTAAACTAGCTCTTAGATGGCACGGCATCGTCGGGCGGGAAAGCGTATGTCCTGATTTCGGATCCCGGGCAGATGAGGTTCGTTGGGTTCTAGGAGAGAGAACTCCAAAATAAAAAAAGAACTGATACCTTGCAGAAAGTTCTTGGGTGGAACAATGGAAAGACAGACATGCTGAAGTCTGAGTCGGCGGCCTAATAATATGGCGCCTGAGTTGGAGGAAATCCCGTCCTGTATTATAATTAAGAAGAAGCAACACTCTTAAACTGTAACCTAACCAATAACTTTTGATCTTGTAATCGTCTGCTTGACGGTGAAAAGTGGACATGCGGTAGGGTATAAGTATAGTGATCTTAGCTGTCAGTCGATGATAAACAATGCGCTTACGTTAAAAAGTTTTTAAAATGTAGATTCTAGAATCAATTGAAACATTGTCTTCTGAACTTCATTAAAACTTGTACTTTACGTTTGGACCTAGAAACGCTGGCAAGTTTTAACCGACATGAAACTTGGCATCGCGTTTGTAGCCCGGCTTAGTTTCGTTATTTATTGAGTGAAAACTCTGGGGTACCCGCCGCTGGACAGTCCATCCATCTCACAGCACGTATGTGGGGGGGGGGGACACGACCGTTGATCCTGACTTAAGCCTGTGTCAATACGAGGCCTTGAGTTCGCATCAAGTATAAAGCTGGAGCTATCATTTATTACATACACACGTCTACCAGAATTAATTTTCTAAAGTCGGTTGTTACTACCCCCAAAGCTTGTTTAATCAAAATATATCCCAGGTTTTTCGACGCATCTATAGCATTTACTACAAGAGAAAACTCTTGCTTCGTGTTCAGTTGAATTCATTTTCTCCACCCTCTGACTCCGCCCCCACCACCTACTCTTTTCTACTCCCACTCCTAAAAAACACATTTGACTTGACAGGCTTTTTTTTTATTCCGAGGCTTAAAATTTGAACTTGTATGGATTTTCCCGATGGTGACTGTGTGAGCAGTTACCTGAACAAGCGGTCCGTGTAAGCTTCCACTCACCTTTGGTGTTGTATTTTTTTTAACATCATTTCCGCTCCGTCTTTCACACTCTTTTTCGTTTCCTCCCACCTCTTCTCCTCCTCCCGTCTTTAACGGTTCTCACACGAGATGTTTTCGCTGATGTTACATAAACATTGTTTATGTAACTTCAGCGCTAAAATTTAAAAATGAATCCGTCTACTCTAATTGAATACGTTACGGACAGGACAATACCGTGTGCAAGTCTATCCTATCAAGTTGGTTTTTTCTTGTGTAATCTTAAGCGTCATAAATCTAGATCTAGATCTAGTTGGGATTTTAGGGTCTGTAATAATTGTTAACGAATCAGGATTAGGGTAGCGATACCAGCAAAATAGAATCGAGTACTGACGTTTTAAGAAGTACCAACAACAGTGCTCTCCCCTTGGCTGTGTTTGATGTAAACAATTTCGTGTTCTCAGATGTTCAGCCGGCTCTGATGTAGGGGATAGCTGAACTGTTTAATTGTTTAGTGAGGTTAAATCTGCAGTCTATCGACATGAAGGGACGACGTCCCTGTCTCTAGCTGCTGTTTGTGTACAGGCTTACTATTAAAGGACACCCCTCACTCTAGCTGCTGTTTGTGTACATGCTTACTATTAATTACTATTAAAGGACACCCCTTACTCTAGCTGCTGTTTGTGTACAGGCTTACTATTAAAGGACACCCTCACTCTAGCTGCTGTTTGTGTACAGGCTTACTATTAAAGGACACCCCTTACTCTAGCTGCTGTTTGTGTACAGGCTTACTATTAAAGGACACCCCTCACTCTAGCTGCTGTTTGTGTACATGCTTACTATTAAAGGACACCCCTCACTCTAGCTGCTGTTTGTAGTGTATATGCTTACTATTAATTAAAGGACACCGCTGACTCTAGCTGCTGTTTGTGTACATGCTTACTATTAAAGGACACCCCTCACTCTAGCTGCTGTTTGTGTACAGGCTTACTACTAAAGAACACCCCTTACTCTAGCTGCTGTTTGTGTACAGGCTTACTATTAAAGGACACCCCTGACACTAGCTGCTGTTTGTGTACAGGCTTACTATTAAAGGACACCCCTCACTCTAACTGCTGTTTGTGTACAGGCTTACTATTAAAGGACACCCCTCACTCTAGCTGCTGTTTGTGTACAGGCTTACTATTAAAGGACACCCCTCACTCTAGCTGCTGTTTGTGTACAGGCTTACTATTAAAGGACACCCCTGACTCTAGCTGCTGTCAAAACCAATATTGAACGTATTCTATAATAACATGTAATCTGTTTTCCATCACCAGGAGGGGACAACGCCCCTGATCCTTGCTGCTGCCAACAACCATGTAGAATGTGTGAAGGAACTGTTACAACAGGGGGCAGATCCCAACGCTAGAAGGCTGGTATGTCTTTCTGAATAGTCAGATCTGTTTATGTTATACACTTTATAGTTCGCCTAATTTATGACGTTTGATATATTTTATTATATTTTACTTTAAATAGATAGTCTGATATATTTTAAAATTTCAGTTAGTTCTTAACCGAGCAAGACGTATTGGTGATATTGATGTCTGACAATTGACTCTGATAATAGGTTGTTAGGTTTTTGGTAGCAGTAATATTGAATTAGTATTGTGATATACTGTTGGGTGTTATATTAGTATTGAGTTTACTACCAATGACCTAACACCCCTTGTTTAAGAAGATTCCATTAAGAAGATACCATTAATTTGGCGTTATTGAACCCTAGTATATTACATGCCCCAGCAGGGAATATCAAAATTTAACATTCAAAGGCGCTTACTAGTTTTGGTTGCTCTTGGAAATAAATAATTATCCCATCTTGATGTTTTAATGCTTGATTAATGAATTTGTTTTGTTTTTTTACAGACAGGGACATGTGCACTGTTTTTTGCGTGCCAGGGAGGGTTCATTGATGTGGTCAAAGTTTTATTGGAACATAATGCCAGTGTTGACCTGGCTAGTTTTGTAAGTGTTTATCCCCCTGTCAAATGTCCAACATTAAGTTGACCCTCCTGTCAAATGTCCAACATTAAGTTGACCCCCCTGTCAAATGTCCAACATTAAGTTGACCCTCCTGTCAAATGTCCAACATTAAGTTGACCATCATGTCAAATGCCCAACATTAAGTTGACCCTCTTATCAAATGACCACCACAATAAGTTGACCATCATGTCAAATGACCACCACAATAAGTTGACCATCATGTCAAATGTCCAACATTAAGTTGACCCCCTGTCCAATGTCCAACATTAAGTTGACCCCCTTATCAAATGACCACCACAATAAGTTGACCATCATGTCAAATGACCACCACAATAAGTTGACCCTCTTATCAAATGACCACCACAATAAGTTGACCATCATGTCAAATGACCACCACTATAAGTTGACCATCATGTCAAATGACCACCACAATAAGTTGACCATCATGTCAAATGACCACCACAATAAGTTGACCCTCCTGTCAAATGTCCAACATTAAGTTGACCATCATGTCAAATGCCCAACATTAAGTTGACCCCCTGTCCAATGTCCAACATTAAGTTGACCCTCTTATCAAATGACCACCACAATAAGTTGACCATCATGTCAAATGCCCAACATTAAGTTGACCCCCTGTCCAATGTCCAACATTAAGTTGACCCTCTTATCAAATGACCACCACAATAAGTTGACCATCATGTCAAATGACCACCACAATAAGTTGACCATCATGTCAAATGACCACCACAATAAGTTGACCATCATGTCAAATGTCCAACATTAAGTTGACCCCCTGTCCAATGTCCAACATTAAGTTGACCCTCTTATCAAATGACCACCACAATAAGTTGACCATCATGTCAAATGACCACCACAATAAGTTGACCCTCCTATCAAATGACCACCACATTAAGTTGACCCCCTGTCAAATGACCACCACATTAAGTTGACCCCCTGTCAAATGTCCAACATTAAGTTGACCCACATGTCAAATGACCACCACAATAAGTTGACCCCCATGTCAAATGACCACCACAATAAGTTGACCCCCCCCCACCTGTCAAATGACCACCACAATAAGTTGACCCCCCTGTCAAATGACCACCACAGTAAGTTGACCCCCCCACCTGTCAAATGACCATCACAATATGTTGACCCTCCTGTTGTTGTCCCCTAGGATGGAGGCACGCCGCTGTTTGTTGCTTGCCAGTGTAACCACGAGGATGTTGTGTCAGAGCTGCTGTCTAGGGGAGCCGACATCCACGCTCAGATGATAGATGGCGCCACCCCCTTGTTCATCACAGCGCAAAATGGACACGCTGAGCTGTTGAAGTTTCTTCTTTCTAAAGGAGCTGATGCAAATATGACGAGAAAAGTCAGTGATTCAAGAAACCTTTTAGTTTTGTATGCATGTTTAGTTCTTATTATCTCTCAAAGTATAATCAATTTCAGGGCTATTGTAATTGATATTGTATAATTAAATAATTTAAATTGAAGGTTTTTAAAACATTATATTTTGAAAACTATTTTGATTTTTTATCCAAAGAATTCTTTAGCTAATATTGTATTTTGTTAGCTAACATTTTCATTGATAAGTATGTTTGTCTGAGATGTTAACATTAAATGATACAATATGACTAAGCTAATGTTTTGTGTAAAACCTATTGTAGGATATGGCCAGTCCCTTGTGGATTGCTGCTCAGATGGGACACACGGATGTTGTGAGAGAATTGTTGCTAGCTGGTGCTGATGTTGATGCAATGAGAGAGGTAGGGACACACGGATGTTGTGAGAGAATTGTTGCTAGCTGGTGCTGATGTTGATGCAATGAGAGAGGTAGGGACACACGGATGTTGTGAGAGAATTGTTGCTAGCTGGTGCTGATGTTGATGCAATGAGAGAGGTAGGGACACACGGATGTTGTGAGAGAATTGTTGCTAGCTGGTGCTGATGTTGATGCAATGAGAGAGGTAGGGACACACGGATGTTGTGAGAGAATTGTTGCTAGCTGGTGCTGATGTTGATGCAATGAGAGAGGTAGGCAAGCATGTCTGCTTTCAAGTTTTTTTCTTGATTTATTTTGTAGTTTTATTGTTTTGAGTTTACTATATAAAAACATCTTTCCAAATATTGGGACTGTACAGGTATCTTTATTTCATCCCCACCCGCATTAGCTACTGCATGTTTTGATAATTAATTCTTAAACTAAATATAAACAACTTAAGTACCTTTACTTGTGTTTATTTACTTTATTAATTTTAATGATGGTTGTACTTAGTGACATTTCAGTTGTAATTTAAGTCACGCTGAATGTTTTACTTCTCTAGGATGGAGCGACCCCTTTATTTAAAGCCTGTCATAAAGGTCACTTAGATACAATCACTGAAATTCTTAAACATAAACCAAATCTTGGAGTGCTTAAGGTGGGTGTGCTGTGGATTTAGACATTTTTAAAAACAGTTACTTTGTTTTCGTTGCCTTTTCTAATGTATGAATTACTCCAACTTAATTTTTACTTTACAACTACACCTATGTAATGTACAAATTGAAACCACACTTACCTAATATCACATTGAAACCACACCTACCTAATATCACATTGAAACCACACCTACCTAATATCACATTGAAACCACACCTACCTAATATCACATTTAAACCACACCTACCTAATATTACATTGAACCACACCTACCTAATATTACATTGAAACCACACCTACCTAATATTACATTGAACCACACCTACCTAATATTACATTGAAACCACACCTACCTAATATTACATTGAAACCACACATACCTAATATCACATTGAAACCACACCTACCTAATATCACATTGAAACCACACCTACCTAATATCACATTGAAACCACACCTACCTAATATCACATTGAAACCACACATACCTAATATCACATTGAAACCACACTAAATGTGTACATTTGAATCTACTAACTTAATGTTTACTTTTGACTCTACCTACCTAATGTTTACATTGAAACCACACCTAATTGTCACATTTGATTCTGCCTACCTAATGTTCACATTTGACTCTACTTTCAGAATGGGGAAACAGTTTTACATGCTGCTGCTTTATTTGGCCACTCAAAGGCTGTCAGACTTTTGTTACAATCAGGGGTCAGAGCTGATATTAAAAACAAGGTACTTGTACAATAATTATACACACCAAATTCATGCAACCCAGGATATTTTACCACCCTACCTGATGTAATATTAGACAAGTACACATAGGCGGCACCAATTTCATGCATCCCAGGATATTTTACAACCCTACCTGATGTAATATTAGACAAGTAGGCCTACACACATCTAAATGGCTTGCCATAATTACACTTACCTGATCTGATATTTGTTCCTTTGTTTGATACACCACTTCTGTCTTGTTGTTGCACTTCTTAAGATTTTCCAGATGTTTAATAGGGAAAAATATGTTCAAAGTATCATTATAGTGGTAGAGAAATAAAAAGAAACAATATTGAAAAAAATCATGATTTTATATTTTAGAGTATTTATTCATTTTGTTGTTTGTTTGTTTTTTTCCCAAGGAGGGACAGACCCCATCAGAGCTAGCAGTAGAAGCAGGTTACGACTACATCGCCACTTACATCAACAACTTCAGTCAAGATCCTGACAGTAAAAAACTTAGTGGGGCCAGTGCACCATCTGATGAGTAATGTTGCAATATTGTGTCACAGTTTATTTATTGTTTACATTCTTAAAATGTTGGTAACTTACAATCAAAGCCTCACAAAGTTGGCAATTGTATTTTGTTTAATTAATAATTAGGACAAGTATTTCAATGTATTTTTTTAATGCTTGTTATGAATTTTAACCATTAGTCTTTTAGCCTTGTGATTCATGCATGCTATTTTTACCTCTTTACCTCCAGCAATACCATTTTTAAATGGATTTGCCGATGTTTGTTTCATATTGAATCAGTCCTAGTTTTTAATTGATATTTTTAGTTGTTTTGTTTTTAAAATCAAACCCTAAAAAAACAATGTCCCTAGTTTTTGCATTATTACTTGCAACCTGTTTTGTTTTTGTATCTTCTAAATTAAAAAAATAATAGTTGAACCACACACTTTATTTTGCCAATCAAATAATATTTATATATCATAATATTCTTTATTTGTGTGATACTACTAATTAGTAATTACTAACAAAGCCAGCTTATTGTAAACTAACATGGACAAAATGATGTGATATGTGAATGTAATTTAGGATATTTTTATTTATTTTTAAAATTTATTTACAAACTGAACTGTAAAATTTGTAGCGCTGCATGCAGCTTACCTCTTTATATTTTAAAATGTGTTCATGGAACTGTTAATATGATATTTTTTTATCTAACTTAAAGCACACAAATAATTGTATGGCAGTTTAAGTTGGAAGAGTTGTATAATCAATATTTTACAATAAAATTTTACATAATAGATGGGGGGAAAAAATAAAATTATAACCATCACTGTTTTTGATTTTGCTTAATGAGTAGCATAATCACAATTTTTCTCTTTAATGAACATTCTTTAAAGTCTTTCTCTTAGATATACTTAAACAGTTGAAAACTAATCAACATTTTAGCACTTAAAAATTGTTAACTATTTTCTTATATTTGGTTTAATACAGAGGCGTGGGGGGGGTGACACCAAGGCAAAAAATAGCAAATTATATAGAGAAAAATTTGAGGGGGGCGGGGGGTGCAAATAAAAAATTTGAAAGTTTGTCCCCGAAAAGGGTCGCTACGCCTCTGGGGGGAGGGGGTGACACCCGACCTCGCTACGCCACTGGTTTAATATACTATTTAATTTGCATGTGATATCACTATGAGAGAATTAATTTCTGTAATACTGAAGTTGAAGAATATGGCTGTATACAAATAATCTTTTGTATGTTTATTTTAATTTTTGTCAGTGTATTTTTATTCTTCTGTATTTACTAACATTTGTGACATACACTGTACATTACTAAATAACAATTTTTAATTCCATTTTTTAATTAAATTATCAGTAATTTACTACTCATAAAAATAAGAAATTCAAATAAGTTTTTGTTTTAGAAAGTAAACTTTAGTAATCTATCAAATTTTTAATACCATTAGAAGAAAGAAAAAAATTTTTTTTCTGTTTTAATAATTAGCACCTGTTTATTTCCATGTTGAATTGTTTGTTACATACAATTAATGTTGAAGGTCATGTTTTTAGGTTGTCTAAACATGTAGCGTCTTTGATTTGAAGATTATGAATACTCAAGTCTCTTTCTTTAATCATAAATACATCATCATTTAGGAGATTATATTTACTTGACTCGTCTTTCTTACTGCCTAACAAGAATCTCTAATTTTTATAGACTAGAAAAATGTAACTGTTTTTTGATAGTGATGTTAGAGCTTTGTTTTGTGATAGTGATGTTTGTGTTGTAAAACTGTTGCTGTCTCCTGTACTTAACGTTAGCCCTCTGTGCCAAACATTGTATTGTCGCTGCCACATCTGGGTACATTGGATGATACAAAAATGAGGCTTGTGTTGCTTTTAGTTTCACTGTGCTGGTCAATCTTGATTGTAAACCACAAATTTTAAAAAGAGATGATTAATTACTTAATCTCTAACAAGAATCTCTAATTTTTATAGACTAGAAAAATGTAACTGTTTTTTGATAGTGATGTTAGAGCTTTGTTTTGTGATAGTGATGTTTGTGTTGTAAAACTGTTGCTGTCTCCTGTACTTAACGTTAGCCCTCTGTGCCAAACATTGTATTGTCGCTGCCACATCTGGGTACATTGGATGATACAAAAATGAGGCTTGTGTTGCTTTTAGTTTCACTGTGCTGGTCAATCTTGATTGTAAACCACAAATTTTAAAAGAGATGATTAATTACTTAATCACATTACTCAAGCTGAATACAATCAATAATAGTAATCAAAGTATGTGGTGTTTAATCCGTTTTACTGAAAATATTTTAATTTCTCCAACTTGTATTAACTGGTGATTGTTTATTTTATTATTGCGAGCTTATGTTGTAGATTTGATTGTGTTAACGTCTTAACTCAGATGTACCTTTCAAGGCTATCAACATAAGGTCGATAGTGTTAAAGAACTTACAATCTTACAGCCTGAGAAGGGCTAAAAAACAAACTAAGGCATGTGGCTAAAAGCTAAATGTCTACTGAATTAGAGCCGTGATAGGTAACAATATACATGTCATTGTTAGACTTTTCTTTATGATTCTATAATAGTTTTTCTGCTTGTAAGTTCCCAGTTCTAATTGTCATGTAAGTTTTTTAAATTATTTTTTCAGTCCAGTATCAGTATATTTTATTGGTTTAAATCATATCCCTGTTAAGTCTGATATTCAATTATTTTTTTAAATTTGAAAACAATGCTTGGGTTGATGTGAACATTTTGATGTAATCATGTCTCGTTACTAACTAAACAGTATGTATAAAAAATTATCACTATTTTTTATTTCAGGGAAATTTTTATACCAGTGTCCGATAATTGAATCTTCTTAAAAAAGTGGGTGTACGGTTACTGGTAGTTAAGAGTAAAATACACAGTTGGCTTGCTAATGTCAATGCTAACCCTATCCCCAACCCTGGTCCTATTACAAGCCTAAACCCTAATTTCTTAACCCTAATTTCTAACCATAAAACTAGTTGAGATTACTAGAAACAACCCAACAAACCTAAATTTTTTTTAAATTTGGAAGAGTCAATTTTCTGACATTGGTATCTTCAATCATCGTTTATTTCTGTGTATAATTCTTTTTTTTCTGTTTAGAGATCAAAAAGTAGTGACAAAAAAAAATTAATTTTAAAAATGTCAAGAATAATATTCATTAGTGTGTACATATAATATACCTTTTTAAAATTATTTTATCAATGAAGAAGTGCTTGTAAAGAAGTAATTATTAACCAAAAACCACATATTTGTAGACCTGTATCAATGTACTGCTGGCTTTGAAAAAGTACTGCTATGTTTCAGCCAATTCTGTAACTTCTGCCTAGACAAAACTTATCTTTTTGCCAGAAGATTTCCATCTAGTCATCACAGATTTCTCCATGATACTGAAATCCTATCAGTGGATAATAAGCTTCACTAAATTTCTGTGTGTGATTTCATTGTAAACAGATTTTCTTAAACTGCCTTACTTAAGCAACCCATTTTTAAAAATGTGATATCCAGTTATCTTTCAAAACTGTCACTAATTGTGGTGAATTTAAGTCAATTCAATTTGAAAACAAATTGGTGTCCATCATGGCAAGCCAAAATTTTAAGTAAACTTCACATTAAATGCTGCTATCTGGCAATTTTCATTTATTCAAAAATATTTTTGTACATTATTAATTTTAATTGATTATAAAAATTTGTCAGAAATTAAATTCAGATTGTTTTCACAGTTCAAGAAAATGAGTAACTTCTCCGAGAATGTTCCTGTTGTGTTTCACAGCTTTGCTATCTGCACCTTAATCATTCAGTGATCTAGTTGTATAAAGGTGTTATCCATACCTTTTAAATCATTGAGTGATCTAGTTGTATAAAGGTGTTATCCATAACCTTTTAAATCATTGAGTGATCTAGTTGTATAAAGGTGTTATCCATAACCTTTATATCTTCGCTATCTGCACCTTAATCATTCAGTGATCTAGCTGTATAAGGGTGTCATCCCTACTTTTAAATTGTTGAGTGATCTAGCTGTTTCCATGCCACTTGTTGCACATGTTGTACACGCGGGTTGTCTTACCACACATTTATTTTACAGCTCTCCACATTTGCTTTCACTTGCTGGGTTCAAGAAATTTTACCTCTAGTTTCCACATCTGTATTGCCGTCCATATGACAGTGAAGCATAATAATATCTTTCTCTACTAGAGTTTTACAGTTATATGTCAGATGTCAATCCTATGTAAATCTTTGTGGCACATTTTCTGCAGTCACAGTGGGTAGGAAGGAGTTAAACTTTGTTACTTCGGAAAATACAGTATAAATTAAAACAGCAATATTTACATTTGGATAAATATTTTTTTAGTTTAGCATCATCCATCTACCTTTTGGGTAAATACTTTAGTGATATCTCAATATCTACCATATAATTATAAATAAATATTTTAATAGCATAGCAACATCTACTATTAGGATGTATATTTAAGTAGTACAGCAGAAACATTTAATGACCACTGAATTGTCTGTTATTTACTGCTGTCTATCATTCATTCTTCTGGTCTTTATTGCGAGCTTTCTGGAGTTTTCTTCCAATATCTCACCCCCTTCTACGGTCAACATATAGCTCATTTGTGCACTGTATTTTCTGCATTTGGCCCACTGTTGTATGCAGTGGTGTCACAAGGTCAGGTGTTACCTGGAGTGGTATCTGAGGGTGTCACCTTACCCCTCCAACCTTTATGCATTTTTGGTTTAGTGTCACTGCTCTCCCCTACTATAAAAAATTGGATAAAAAATTGTTTTGACAATAAATTTAACAAGTTTTTTGTACTGCTGTCACTTCCTAAATCTTGTCACACCTTGCAGACATCACCCCTGCACCTGCCTTGTGATACAGCTGGTAGTATGCATTAGTACGCACTCCACACCCCTCTTCTTTCCCCCCCCCTCCCCCTTACTGTACAAACACCTATACTCTGTGCATCTGCTCTTATTTTCTAGATAGACAACTTTTTTTCTCTCTATCCAATTATTTCTTTGTCTCCACTTGTAAAAAAAAAACTATATGCAGTATGTTATTTTTATGTAGCATATGACATGTTGATATATACAACTATACAACTTACTGTTGATGTCAGGTGTTTGTTGTACTTAACACTGATGCTGTTATGTCACAAGATGGTGTTTTAGTTCATAATGTTAAGTTTTTCATCAGGTTTTACTAAAAATTAAAATATAAAATCTTTAAAATTGACTGTTAGTGGGGTGGGGGGGGGGTCTATTTTAAGATGGTAGCTTCCCCAACAATAAGGAATTCCTATTTTCTTTTAGGCCTATGGTAGACAAGGTATTTTAAAAACTAATATCCTCAAATATCAAAGAATTTGGTTGTTTTTTATTTTTTTTATTTTAAGTTTTTTAAAATATGCATTATTTAATTGGAAATTTTTGAACATCGATAGTCTTTGAAATTTGACCTTTTAAAATTTTGGCACTTCATGTTTCAGAAGAATGGGCTAAAAACTGTATGTTGTGGTGGGGGGTAGGGGGGTGGGGTAGGATCAGGCGTTCATGTGACTTTCCCTGGAATTTCAAAATACCTAGCTGAAAAAAAAATCTGTTATAAATATTTGTTTCCTAGTGGTGTAGCCTGCCTATGTGCTTGATTGTAAATGCTTCTCCAAATGAGATTGTTATGTACAGTCCAGGTCTAATGGTGCTCTCGTCTTTGTGTTAACTTTAAACACTGTATAACTAATTATAAAGTTGTCACGTTGTTTATCTTTTGCTGCTAACACAGAAAAATATAATTGAAACTTCATTGAAAGTGTTGTTTTCTTATTTATTTAAATTATTTCCCTTAAATGTTAAGTAATATATGTTTTAACATTCTATATTTTTAAATTGTGTCCACCTAACTCACTGAAGTATCGACCTTTGATAAACCGGAAAAAGAATATGTACCACTTCCGGTTATCGGAAATAGTACAGAAATTTAGTTTATAGAAAATACTAATTGGGTGGAATTACTTCAACCTAACTGAAATTGTAGTAGTGTTAGCACAGACATATGGACAAGATTGCAAATATACACTTTTCTGACACTGGAAAGGGTAAAATGTCAAGATTTGTCAAAATCTCGACTTCTATACTACAATATTTCCTGTATACTCTGTAGACGAGAAAGTTTTTTTTAATAAACTGGGAGTGATCTCCCCTAAACTTTCTCAAATATTCTTATGTAACACTACAGGGTATGGCAACTCGGGATATAGACATGATTTTTTATTCATGTTTAATTTATTTTTAATTACTTAAACTTTTAAAAATAGAATCGCGTAGAAAAAAGAATTGCGCACCAAGTGAGCGCCAAATAATATGTGTATAATAGTTCAGAATATTTTTAGTACTTTACAAATTCAAAAGGCGAGAATTTGATCTTTTAGTGATATGTGAAATTTCGTTTATATATCTTAAACAGTACTCAAACTCAAATTATAGGGTTTTGAAACATTGAAAGTAGAACAGGTTCCACTTCCGGTTACCGGAAATCGCTGAAAAGTTGATACAGAGCTACAAATTTGACATAATACCTATATATGAAATTCAATCAACCTAGCTGTAACGGTACTCAAGTTATCGTGTTCACAGACATACGGACAAAATTGCAAAACCATGTTTTTCCTAATCAGGGATTACAATGCTTTCTATATACTTCGTATACAAGAAAGTAAATAAGCATCGAAACCTTCATGAATTCGATTCTAACACGAAAAGCACGAAGCCCGCGAGAATAGTAGTAACATCATTACTTTTTATCCTGAACGCCGAAATGCATTTAGAAATTTACAAAGGTGATAGTAGGTTTCTATACTAAGTATTATGTATCTAGCTTTTATTATTTAACTCAGGGGCGAAACTACATAGTAGTAGGTCTATACTAAGTAATATGTATCTAGCTTTTATTATTTAAATTTAACTCAGGGGCGGAACTGCAGTTCCGCCAGACCCGCAATAATTAAAAAAATAATTTTCCAGAAAAAAACAGCTAACACATGCTGTTTCGTAAAGGAAAAAATATAAAGGCTACATGTGTAATAGATTGAAATAATTGTGAGGTCAAGGGAACTCACTCTTCTGTATTAGTTATATTTATAATATTGTTATCTTGAGTGATGTCCCTTGTGTACTTCCTTCCGTCCTCTCTGTGTGTTACCATCGTGGTAGTTAGACCCAATTAAACGTGTTATATACAACCACAGGCTTCTGTCGTCAATCTATTATAACTGGCGACGAAGGATAAACATCTACTAGAAAGAGCACCTACTTACGCAAAAAAGAGGTTTGCTAGAGCTTATTAGCTAATTATTTCTAGAATTATGGCGCTGTATGGCCAAATAAAAGAATTTGATGCGAATGATGAAATCATTCAAGATTACCTAGAGAGGTTAAGCTTTTACCTAGAAGCTAACGACGTGACGATAGAAGCCAAAAAGAGAGCTGTTTTGTTAACAGTCATAGGGCCTCAACAATTTAGGCTACTAAAAGACTTATGCACACCAGCTAGTCTAACTACCAAGAGCTTTAACGAGCTGAGCAAATTGCTAACAGACCACCATGCGCCTGTACCATCAAAGTTTTTATGTAGAGCTAGATTTGACGGTAGGACTCGTCAACCAAACGAGTCAATATCAGAATATGTTGCTGCTTTACGTCATTTAAGTAGATTTTGTGAATTCGGCGATACGCTGTCTGACAGACTATGTGAAAAGTTTGTGACAGGTGTAAACAGCCCTGATATTCAAAGAAAGTTGCTGCTCGAGTCAGATCTAAAATTGGAAAAAGCAATACAACTTGCAACTTCATACCAGCAGTCATCAGATGCGGCGAAATCTCTTACGCCTTCAGGGATCCATGCAGTAAACAGCAGGTTAGTCAATAAACATCAACCCCAACAGAGCATTCCAACTTATGCTAAACAGCCTGCTCGTTCAAATCCTAGATCTAAATCTAGTAATAATTATCAAAAATGTCATCGATGCAAAGGTCCCCATGCATCTCATCGGTGCAAGTTCAAGTCTGCAACTTGTTATAAGTGCGGTAAGCAAGGTCACATTGCCAAGGCCTGCTTTGCAAAGTCTTCGTCTGTTGCTAAATCTAGCCAGTCAAGACAGTACCGCAACCAAAAGCAGCACTATGTTAACTCTCACCAAGACTACCTAACCCAACCAATGAACCACTCTACCTGTGAAAATGCTCAAACTGATTCGCAGCCGGATTTCAACCTATTCTCTGTGAAATCAATAAGTCATGCTCCCATCAATGTACCAGTTTATATCAACGGTACGAGCATCAGCTTCCAACTTGACACTGGAGCATCTCTAACAGTCATAACAAAGAAAGATTTTGACGCTGTCACAGGAGGAACAGTGCCTCTACAGCCATGTCACAAGTGTCTAACAACATACACTGGTGACAATGTTCCGGTAATAGGAGAGTGTATGGTTCATGTAAGTTATAATGGTCAAAGTGTTAAACTTCCTCTTCTTGTGGTTGAAGGAAATGGACCGCCATTACTAGGTAGGAACTGGTTAAGTGATCTTAAGTTAAATTGGGAGAGTATTTGTTCATTGAAGAATGTAAAAGAATCTAGTCTTACTTCACTAGATAAAGTTATATCTGAAAATAAATGTGTTTTTGGTAATTCAGGTTTACTAAATGATAGAACAGTGAAGTTAAGCATTAAAGATACAAATCCAAGATACTGCAAAGCTAGAGTTCCACCTTATGCAATGAGGAATAAAATTGAAAATGAGCTAAGTAGATTGGAATCTAATGGCATTATAAAGAGGGTAGACTATTCCGATTGGGCGACACCCATTGTGCCAGTGTTAAAGAAGGATGGTTCTATAAGAATTTGTGGAGATTATAAGACTACACTGAATAAGCAAATAGAGCTAAATAGGTACCCTATACCTAACATTGAGGAAATTTCTTTGAATTTGGCAGGAGGAGACAAATTCACTGAATTAGACTTTAGTCATGCTTACACTCAACTAGAACTGCATCCAGATTCAAAAGTCTATACGACAATAAACACACATAAAGGACTCTACCAATATGAAAGACTATGTTTTGGCATATCATCTAGCCCTGGAATTTTCCAAGCTGTCATGGACAGTATTTTTAAGGATATTCCAAATGTTTGTGTGTACTTTGACAATGTGTACATAACTGGTAAGAATGACACTGAACATCTTAAAACACTTGATAAAGTCTTGAAAATTGTTGGTGAAAAAGGTTTAAAGATAAACAAAGATAAATGTCAATTCATGTTGACAGAAATTAGTTTTCTTGGTTATATATTAAGCAAGCAAGGTATCAGACCTCAACCTGAGAAAACAAAAGCCATTAAAGAAGCACCCAAACCTGAAAATACCCAACAACTGAGAGCTTTTTTGGGCTTGATAAATTACTATGCAAAGTTCATAGGAAATCTGTCTGGTAAACTATCACCACTGTACAAGCTGCTACAGAAAAATGCAACTTGGCACTGGGGTAAACAACAAGAAGCTGCTTTTAATACAGCAAAAGAGGCTTTGTCTGCTGACACCTTACTAACTCACTATGACCCAGGGAAAAGACTTATATTAACATGTGATGCTTCACCAGATGGTGTAGGAGCAGTCTTGTCCCACATGGATGAGAAGGGTGACAGACCCATTGCTTTTGCCAGTAGATCTTTGAACCAGGCTGAGAAAAATTATTCTCAGTTAGATAGGGAAGACACCAAAAATGATGTTAAGAAATTTCATAAGTTTCTGTTTGGTAGGAAGTTCACCATCTTTACAGATCATAAACCATTGCTAGGTTTATTTGGAGAAAACAAAACCCTACCTGAGCATGCCTCACCAAGGATTCAAAGATGGGCTATCACACTAACTGCATACAATTATGAATTGAAATACAAACCTGGATCTGAGAATAGTGCAGATAGTCTTAGTAGATTACCTTTAAAAAACCAAAGCCTGAGCTATGTACCAGAAGATGTATTTGTTCTCTTCACTATCATGGATAACTCCAATATAAATGTGAATGATATTAAAAGAGAAACACAAAAAGATGAGTGCTTAATAAAAGTATATGAGTACTTGTAATTTAATAAATGATTATGGTGATATGGCAATTTCAAATGTTTTAAAGAGAATACATTAGTAAGAAAGAATGTGATCATCAAACAACTTTGCTAACATCATTAGCACTTACAGAAACTAAAAGGGTAACATCAAAAGAAGAAAAAGATTTTTGCCATTTAATACACCCACTTCAAATACTGGATCACAGTTGCAAAGTGATATGGTCCAGAATATTACTCATAAACAGTATTTTTGGTTACCAAAAAGCACTATCAGATTACCTGAGGAAATTGATCAATCAAAGAAATCTATGTCAGTCAAGGATCTGAATAACAGCATAATACTTTCAGATGCCAATTCAAAAATAGTTCCATTAAATCATGACAAAACATTCATTGAAGGAGAATTTGGTGTTAATAAGAATGTGTATCTAAGAAATTATGGGAGAAAGGAAAAATGGATACCAGGTCAAATTGTTCAATGTACAGGACCTGTGTCTTATAAAGTTAAAAATAACTTGTGCAGATAACAAGTGTGAATCTGTCAATCCCACCAAATCTGAACAGTTCCACAACCAAGTTCTGTTGATATGAGTGAACCAAGTTGTCTAGAGTCAGAAAATGTAAATTCTGGAGTTAATGATTTAAATCCTAGACCTCCTGAGATAGAGAATCCAGATGGTCAGAATCTTGAGTCACCAAATCAAAAGCCACTGAGAAGGTCAAGCAGGACAATCAAAGTCCCAAATAAGTTAGACCTATGATTCTAAAGGTCAAAAGGACTTTGACATTATTGTTTTGTATTTTGATTATGTTGTAGCATATTGTGCATTGTTTGTAAGGATGTAATCTACCATAGTGTTCATGTTACAATATAATTGGTGATTTTAGGATACTATCAATTGTTCTATTGAGAGATGTGTTATTGTGTTCTAAGGGTAAAGGGATGTAATAGATTGAAATAATTGTGAGGTCAAGGGAACTCACTCTTCTGTATTAGTTATATTTATAATATTGTTATCTTGAGTGATGTCCCTTGTGTACTTCCTTCCGTCCTCTCTGTGTGTTACCATCGTGGTAGTTAGACCCAATTAAACGTGTTATATACAACCACAGGCTTCTGTCGTCAATCTATTATAACATGACTTGTATTGTGAAAAATAGGCAGACGTTCAAACCACTTCCATGACTTATTTCCCTTTTTTAAATAGTCAAATAGTGTGCTCTTAAGAAACTTTTAATACATTTGCACTAAACAAATTAAAAAGCAATTACTTCTCTTAATTATTATTTTTTTTTAAATACATAATAAAGAATGACATAGTATAAAAAGGAAATGTATTACAAACTAATAATATAAAAACAAAAAAAAACATAAGGCGAGAAACCATTACACATACAAAGCTTTCATGCTTCATATTCTTTTGACCGACTTGTAATTTAGGAAGGATTATGTCAGACATTAAAACAGAGAATTTCAAAATAGACTAATAGCACTCACACAAATGATGTGTTGTTTTAATATGTTTTAATTAAAAATAAAATCTAAGAATTTATAATTTTTTTCAAATTTCGAACAAGCCTGTATTGAGTATTCTATGTTCGTATTTCCTATTTTCGTATATAGGGTCCGATTATATATATATATATATATATATATATATATATATATATATATATATATATATATATATATATATATATATATATATATATATATTAATTTATTTATTTATTTTTTTTTTTGCGGGGTGGCCCCTTTTTTTCTAGTTCCGCCACTTAACTCAATTCCTTCATCTGTCGTCGTGAGTGAAAATGTGTGAACTTAATAAATTTCACTCACTTCTACTCTAGATCTACTCTGGATCTACCGAACCGATTTCTTGAAAACTCGACCCTTACTTAAAGTAAGATTTGATTAGAACACGCTTTATAAAGTAGGCTACTAATTCACTATTACGCGTTTGACAAGAAACTGCCATGATACCCAATGGCTTTATAATGATTTCGGTCGGGGGGGGGGGGGGGGGGGGGGGGCTTATAGAGTCACAAGTCTATAAAACATTGATTTTTTTTTGTTGTTGAAAAATTTACTGAGTCGATCACCGTTGAGTATATAGATCTAATTTTAGTACAGTTTACACAAATAATCTTTTTCAAAAGCGCGGAAATTTAGTTTCTAGCATCGAATTTCAACATGCATAAGTGTGACACACTTTCTGAATCTCCCCCCCCCCCCCTTCCTCCGAATTGCCACACATCGTCACAAAAATACGAACCTCCCTCCTAGGAGTGAGACGTCAGTTTATGGATGACCTCATACTATTAATAGATCTATTTATTTGCTACTGAATACCTTCATTAAATAAGAAATTTATGAGCGACCCACGCTTTTATTGATAGCTACAGACACGCGTATACGCGTCTGTATGCCTAAATTAATGGCCTATAGATGGTGGTCAGTGTTTTTCGGCCAAACTTTTTCTCAGGGGGGGGGGGGTCACTTGATTTTTTTTTTTGGGGGGGGACTACATTTTTCGGGGGGGGGGGTGCGGACAATGTTAAAAGTTTATATTTTCCATATAAATTCCATTTCGTTGACGTTTGTGGTGGCGGTAGAATCTGGATGGGGTAGAGGGAGTGGGGTGGGGGGAAGGACCAAGTCGGGAAGGGTCGATATGAAAAGTATCACAGTCTCATTGTTTCAGTTTTTAAGGTTTTTTTCAGTTGAGCTTAAACTTTTTCGTCAATGGAATTGGAGATCTAGATTTCAAAAAAGATCTCAGGTGATGCAATGGAAAACGAAAGTAGCCAGCTGATTAGAATAATACACACTGCACTATTTATAGCAAACCATATCTACAAGCGTTCATATCACTACGCATACGCGAGAAAATCAGTACTTTTTCCAAATATACAATACAACCGTTTAAAAATTATAATATTATTTTTTACATTTAAATTCGTATATTTTACTCTTTAAATAATTATAGTTTGCTACATGCGTAAAATGCATTTTCTTAAATGACCATAGATCTATAGTGCTTGCGCATTCATAAGTGTGTTTTAGTTGTGAATCGGTTTACTATACAATGTCGTGGAGCCGAGTGTGTAAGGACTAACTAGATCTATACATTCTAAAAGCATAAGTAAGTGTGCAACTTCGTTACTCAATATAGAATTAGTGTTGAAAATATACACACATCGACTATTACTAGTTTGCATGAACTATAAGATAATTAAACAGTTTAAACACGTTACAGTTGTTTAATGATCGATCGGGTAGGTCGGGTTTGTTGTCGTGAGTTTTGGACTTCTTGTAATGGCTGAATTTTGTAGATCAGGGTTAATCTACGAGATGTGGGTCTAGCATAGCTCTGACTTTCTTTATCAATTTTATTGGTAGGGTTAATTTTTTTTAGTATTTCGTTCTTCTCCTGCGATTCTTAACTTCACTATTAGTGTCTAGATCCAGTCTAGGAAATGCATTATTAATGCGAAGCTTGAATGCCATACGCCATGTTTATTCCTTGGTTTACTACACAATACTCAGTCTCGTTTGGAAGGCTCGTTTTTCCCAGGCAAGGGAAACTACTCGATAAATTGTAGCATGAGTGTAATTTCGTAATAATTGAAGTGGTATGTCGATAAAGTGGATATATTTTAAAGATAAACCATTCCGATAGTTAGTGTTTTAAAAATAACAAAGTTAACACTAATTATTATACTAATAACTTCACTAATGCGTTAGTAATAAGGGGGGGGGGGATTTTCATATTAAGAAAACTGACCTGATACTAGGCCTCTGAGGCTAATAAAAGTTTGGCATTTGGGCTAGGCCTAATTAATTAATTAATAATTAGCCTAATAATTATTAATTAGTAATTAGGGACTACTTGATGTTGATAGGCCTAACCCTAAATTAAATTATTAAAACATTTAGGCCTAGGTTTTAGCCTATTATTTCAAATGTACCCCCACTCAGCCATTGCAAAGCTAAGCTTTTTTTTAGGCCCTATACTATATAACTAAACTATACTTTGAAGACATGATTACTTGCATTTTAAATTAGGCTATACAAAGAGAGGCCTACATTTTAAAAAATGTAGGCCTAGATCTACATGCTAAAGCTAATTACTAGCATGAACCAATAGGTTCTTTTCATCACCCATTCATTTTTCCCCCTTCTTTATGTAATTAATTTTTCTGTTTAGTTTTAATTGACAACAAATACTACAATGGCTGATCCACCTATACATGGACCAGATAGGATTATGGTTTTTCGGCCAACATTTGAAGAATTCAAAGACTTTAATAAATATATTGAATATATTGAATCCTGTGGGGCACATAAGATGGGATTAGCTAAGGTAGGTCACATATTTGCAACCTTTTTATTTGAATCTTTTCTCGTACTATTAGTGCCTATGTTATGATTTTTTTTCTCCACTTGTAAGGGTTATATTTCATTTGCTTACAGTGTTTGTAGTTAAATTTATAAATAGTATTAAATAGTTCACAAATATCAAGTGCTCTTAAAAAATGTTCTAACAATTTTCAGATAATACCCCCAAAGGAGTGGGTACCAAGAAAGAAAGGCTATGATGATATAGATCTTATGATCCCTGCTCCCATAGAACAGATAGTGACAGGCCACCAGGGATTGTACACACAGTTTAATGTACAGAAGAAAGCCATGCACGTTAAAGAATTTGAAGAGCTAGCTAATTCTAAAAAGTGGGTTTGCTTTCTTATAAGATTTTTTTTTTACTTCAGTTTAACAAAAGAGTTTAGTATGACCAATAAAGTAAATAATTGGAATTTTTTGCATTTCACATAGAGATACATTTGTATGTGCACGTTAGGCAATTCTTGTCATTTTCTTTTTTAACACTGCTTTATCAATATTTGTATGCTCAGGTACCGTACTCCAAGTCATTTTGACTATGAAGATTTAGAAAGAAAATATTGGAAGAATATCAGTTTTGGTGCCGCCATATATGGAGCTGACATAAACGGTTCTATCACTGACGATGACCAGGACTACTGGAACATCAACAGATTAGGCACCATACTGGATCATGTGAAAACTGATTATGGCATTCAAATAGAGGGTGTCTGCACAGCATACCTTTACTTTGGTATGTGGAAGACAACCTTTGCGTGGCACACAGAAGATATGGACCTTTACAGTATTAACTATCTCCACTTTGGTGCCCCAAAGTCATGGTATGCCATTCCTCCTGAACATGGGCAAAGATTAGAACGCTTGGCTCAAGGTTGGTTTATTTTTTTATTTTTCATCTACATATTATTTTTGGAAGTTTAAAATGCATAATTAGGTACATCACGTTGTTTTGGCAGTAATATTAATTGTTTTGTTCTTGTTCTCAGGATTTTTCCCCACTAGTTTTAGTGAATGTTCAGCCTTCCTGCGACACAAGATGTCTTTAATTTCCCCATTTATACTTAAAAAGTACTCCATACCATTTCATAAGGTAGGTGATATATGTTGCTTATTATTTGAAGGTTTTAGAAAGTAGTTATATTTTCAGGATGTTTGTTTAAAATTTTTTTTTTAATAGATCACCCAAGAAGCAGGGGAGATAATGATAACATTTCCCTATGGCTACCATGCTGGTTACAACCATGGTTTTAACTGTGCAGAGTCTACTAACTTTGCTACAAAGAGATGGATTGAATATGGAAAACGTTGCCTGCAGGTAGATAGGATAGTGACATTGTTGTTTCTGGTAGCTATTTGGTTATAATGTTTCACAGAGAGATGCTCATAACAACCTTCACCTTTATTTTAGTGTGTGTGTAGGAGAGATGGTGTCAAGATTTCTATGGATATTTTTGTCAAGACATACCAGCCTGATCGCTATGAACTTTGGAAAGCTGGTAAAGACATAGCTCCTCACCCAGAAGGGCATAGGGATAGTAACCGGACAAACAACAGGTATATTTTTATTTCTGTTTTTTTTTCTATATTTAGTAATTCGTTTGCAATAACATTTTTAGACTTATAGGGTTGGGTTTTGTTGTCAACATTTATTTTTTAAAATTTTCATCTAAAAAAATTTATTACAAACATAATTTTTCAACATTATATTTTTAGGGTTTTAAATTATTAGTTTTTCTAGTACAGTATGATAGTTAGCAAATTTTGGTTGTTATAAATAAATATGCTTTAAAAAGTCTTAAAATATACAACTGAATATTCTAATAGAAACCAAAATGTTTTTCCTGATGATGAGAATAACTCAGTTTTTTTATTCGGTGGGATTTTTGCCACTTGACAAATTGTTTCAAAAGTTTGCGGTTGCTTGCAGGTCATCCAAGAAAAAGATTGAAGCAAATAGCTCAGGCACTGCTCATTCTAGACGTCACCCTCTGAAAGATGACTTCCCCAAGTCAAGTGTTGACCAGGTAGCTGACGTTTCTAAAAGCAAAATTAAAAGCACTAAAAAAACTAAGCAGCCTGTAAATGATTCTGAAGAGAACCCTGTTCCAAAAAAGAAAGCCAAAAGAAAAAAGGCTAATCAAGCTACAAGCGAGGATTCTGAGAAACAGAAGTGTGAGGCGTTAGTTGCTTTAAACTCTGCTCCTTCTAATTCTCAACCATCCCAAGAAGAATCCACAAAGAAACAAGTCATTGATGAATATCTGAAGCTCCCCCGACCGAAAGAAGTTGAAAATACTAAGCCGAAATTGATGACAGCGTTTCAGGAAGCTTTTCTTAAGACACTTATGCCGAATGGTGGGCCAAATTTGTTGGCAAACAGACCAGATGAGCAAAAGGCTGCTCTTAGCAAGGCGCCATATAGTTCTGTTCTCCCCCCACCACAGCATTCTACAGCCTCCGTCAACAATGGAAAAACCTGTGTATGGAGCGCCATTTACTCAACGCCAGCTCAGCTGGCTCAGGCTAGCGCCAACAAGGCAGCGAAGGGTAACTCCCCAGTTGTTGTGGATAGAAACCAGTCAGCGCAATCTGCAAGTCAGGCACCGGCAGTTGAACAGGTTAATGTGGTACCCCAGAGTACCGCAGCTGATGCTAACAAGATGCCAGCCATGAGCTACAGCCAGACTTTTTCAACTGCTGGACCAGTTGCCCCTCAAGCCAGTTACAACCCAGTTAACAGTCAATGTGTTACGACACCACATCACAGTGTTTTGTCAGGCCAGCACCATGCTGCCCCATCACAGGCTCAGATGGTCCATTCTCTACCGGGTCAAGTCAGTCAGACCGAAGCTTATCATCCTTATCCAAGTAGTGTGGCACAGCAAGCTCATGGTTCTAATGTTTCATTTCTATCTAAGTCGTCCCAGTTTTTACAAGGCACACTGAACCCCTCTTCAAACCACTCTGGATGGCTAAACCAAAATCAAGTTTCAAATAACTCTGGATGGCCTAACCAGAACCTTGTGTCAAACTCCGGATGGCCTAACCAAAACCCAGTATCAAACAGCTCAGGGTTGCCTAACCCTACAGTTCACTCAAGATGGCCTGACCAAAACCATGCTTCAAATAACTCTGGATCTTCTAATCAGAATCCCACTACAAATAATTCAGGATGGCCTAACCCTAACCAACACAGATCACCTGCTTTTAACTCTGTGATGTCTGTCCATTCCCCAAATATTTCTAGAAATCCCCCCCACCCGACTCAAGTAGCAGCTCCTAAAACTAACCCTGATCATGCAACACTGACCGTTATACACTCACCACAAGGACAACCTGGCTTAAATAAACCTGCAGGGGATTTCCAGATGATGAGAAATCAGCCCACTCAACCACACAAAGCCCCAGTCATGTCCACTGGTCAGTTTGGATTCCTACAGTATTCCCCACAACGGCAGTTCCCAAATGAAAATGTGCAGAGTCCTAGAACACAGCCCCAACTTCAGGGTGATACCAACAACTTAAAGATGACTGTAATAGCCACATCAGGGGGAACGTCTGGCGGAAGAACTGCTGTGTTCAATGGTGCTAAACCGCAACAAATGCCAAAATTAGAAGCCACTCGTCCAATGCATATCATTACATTAAATAATCCTAGTCTTTTGAGGAATTACCTTACTCCCACTACATCCTCAAACTCTATGCATTTGATCGCCAGTGGTTCTCAACATTTGCTGCCATCACAGCCCCAGAAAACCACTGGTCCTCCACAAATGTCAATGCTGCCCCAGACAGCCAATGGCCCTCCACATATGATGTCATCACAGCCCCAGACAGCTAGTGGCCCTCCACAAATGATGCAGTCACAGCCTCAGACAGCTAGTGGCCCTCCACAAATGTCAATGCTGCCCCAGACAGCCAATGGCCCTCCACATATGATGTCATCACAACCCCAGACAGCTAGTGGCCCTCCACAAATGATGTCATCACAGCCCCAGAAAGCACATCTTCAGCACAGCACAGTACCCCAGCAATTTCTGACTTCATCCCTCTCACAAAATCACCCAAAGCCAAGCAGCACAGTCCAATCAGCTCAGTTCAATCTTCCGCCCCAGTCATTTGCACAAGCCAACTCTACTCCATCTAGAATCATCACAGTCTCCCAGCCTCAAGGCCGCAGCCTCATTAGTCTACTGGGACAACCTGTTTCAAGCTCTAATCAAACAGCCACCAGCACAAACCAGCCAAGAAGCAGCACAAGCCCAGCATTTCAAATCATCAACCCCTCATCCCCATCCATCACCTTGTACAACAGCAGATTCATCCAGAACCCCTCCAAGGCTCCAGTAGCAAATCTGTTCTCTCAGCAGTCCAGCCAGCAGCCTGTCAAGCTTGTCCTCAGCCCCCACCAGCTGCTGGCCAACTACCTGAGGGGTCAGGTCATCAGTGCTCCACAACCTGGCAAGTCTGCTCCACCCCAGATACAGATATTAACAAACAGCAGCCAGAGTGCCAGTCAGGGTACTTCCACTCCCCAGAGGGCGCCACAGCAAACTTCAGACCAGCAAGCCCAGATACAAAGCATGCAGAAGATTCATAACTACTCTCATGTTGAGCAGAGCCACGCCAGACCACAACAGCCGGCAGCATCCAACGTGGTGGTCAACATGTCCCAGGGTCCCAACCTCCCCAGCACTCAGATGCCTGGTGTCTCAGTGGACGAGCGTGTCAAGCAGATCTTGGAGACGGCTAAACTCCTACAGCAGCAGCAGGTTGAGAAGCTGGTAGACAAGCCCAAACCTAAGAGGAATAGAAAGAAATCATCAGATAAAAAGCAGACTACTGTGGCCTCCACAACACCTAGCAGTGTTTCTGTGGCTGAAACTTTGCTCCAAATGGCCCATGGTAAAACCTCTGCCCCTATCTATATTCTACAAGCTCAGCACCAATCACCAGCAACGGTACTTCATGTGAATACATCAGAATCTCCCACAGAGGCACCCTACCTGTCTCCACAAATCTCAGCTCATTCATTGCAAGGCTGCCCCGTCCTCACTCCACAAACTAACATCATTCCTCAGACATCGCCTCACAATGCCACAATTCCAGAGTTGACCTCCCAGAAAGCAGTTGTTGTCCAGACTCCAAACAGTCAGCCTTTATCAAGACCCCCATCTTTATCTCCTGCACTGAGCGACAGAATGCCCATCCTGACCCCCTTCAAGAACTCCCAACCCATTGAGTCTGGCATAGTTTCCACCTCCCAGGAGTCTTTTCGCTCCAACTCCTCCCTGTCCTTATCCTCCTCGTGTAATGAAATGTTCCACACCTCCTTTGACCAGCCAGACTACAAACTAGAATCCCAGTCATCACTAGGTTCCTTTGTAGAAGCTGCCTGTGTCATTCAGGAGCCATACCTGAATGAGTCCCTGCACTCCCCTGCTTCAGACAGATCCATGGATCTTATCATTGACAGCAGCACCGCTCCAAATCCTGCCAGTTTTTTAGAGCTGGGCCCCTCACATGAAAGTCCCCCTCCAGACCAGATGAAAGCCAGAGCTCCTGAGACAGGCGAGGCAAGCGCTGTGGAGGTGCCAAGCATGTCAAGCCAGGTGAGAACGTGGCCGGGTGTGGTGTCTTGTACTCCCTCTCTAGAACCTAGCTCACATGCCCCACATCCCAGCCAATCTGACGCACTGTTTTCTTTACAGTCTCACATTCAGCCCGCTCCGCGCCAATTAATTCCTCAGCCGATTGTCACCAGTTCTCGTTTGGCACATCCCCTACCCTGTAACCCATTAACCACTGTAGACCAATTGAAGAGAGAAAGTAAAAAGAAAGTTGCTAGCTCAAGAAAGAATAAAAAAGCTGAAAGAAATTGCGTATCAAAACCTCCAGTCTTGACTTATGAAGGGTTTGGTGTTTTAGCCGAGGAAAGGAACACACCTCCACAGTTAATATCTTCTCAAGAAAGTTACCCTCGTGTCCCTAGCACCTCCCAACCTGGTGTTTTAGGTGAGCTGTCATTGAGCAAAGGTAAAAAGGTATAAGTGTTTCTGCCATCTGTGGACAGTTTTGTTTAGCCTGGTTACACAGTTGTGTTACTTTGTTCTTACTTCACCACCTCTCCATCATGACCAAATGTTTTTCTGGTTAAACAACAGCAATAGCATGCCTGCGATTTTTGTTTCACACTTGTTTAGATTTCAATGGCTCCTGTTAAAACAATTACAGCTAAAAAAAAATTTTTATCCTGTTTGTATTACTTTTAAAAGTTGTGGATCATTTTCATTTATTTGATGTTTTAGAATTTTTAAAACTTGAATGGCAAATTTTTAAAAAGTTGATCAAATTGCATCCAGTCATGTGGCCCTACTGTAGACAGCTGTCTTAATATGCTGCTCTCTGTCAAGAATGTCTTGTCTGCATGCCATTTCCAGTTTGTTACATTTGTTATTCAAGCATGAAATGATCTTAGCATCTTGATCAAATGTGTTGTATTATTTCTGTATTTGATCAACGTGTAAATTTTGTTTTTAAATTTTTTTAAAGTGTTAAATAGTGTATACAAGTTTTTTAAATTATTATTCCATTCTCAGAATTAAATCAACGTGAATGTTTTTAGCTGACTTGTATTGTTTTCCATTAAAACTTGTTCATAATTAGATGCATGTTTGTGTTATCTTAGTCTGTTCCCTTTGTGACAGGACCATTGGTCATGTGATCACATTATTTCCATTAAATATAAGATTTAAAAATTCACATATTAGCAGATATGACTAAAAAGCTTGTAAATATTATAATAAAATAGTTACTTGATGATGGTGACTTATGATTTTTATTCAATTTTTTTTTCTGTTTGCAGGCTTTGAAGCCACTTAAGAAAAGAAAAAATAACCAGAGTCCCAAAGACAGGGAGAAAAAGCATGTGAGGGACGATGAAATGTTAAGCAATAGTTGTGATAATGAAGTAGACTCTTGTAGTAGTAAACTTTGTACAGATGATTCTTTGGGACAAGTCATGTTAGGGGAACTTGAGATTGGAACTACCAAACAAAGTGAGTTGGTGTTTGTTTTGATCTTTAAGGAAAGTTTAGAAAAATGTCATTTGCCGATTGAGTTTGTTTCTTTAACTACAGCACATGAAGTGATAGCACTGTTTTGACGGTTTTTACTTTGCTAAGTCGGCTAACATTAACACAGTTTTGCAGTTAGTTGTTGGAATAGAATCTCTCTAAAGCGGCCCTTAATAATCAATCTAGTCACATTAATTGACCAAAATTATTGTGCCTTAATTTCAGACAATATCCCAATTACATTACCTGTGTAGATCAACAAAATTTGCTAATTTCAGGCAACAATCCAATCACATTACCGGTGTAGATCAACAATAATTTGCTAATTTCAGATTATATCCCAATGACATGACCTATAACACCAATTATGTGCTGTTTCAGACAACAATCCAGTGACTGTAAAGAGGATAGAAGAGCCCTGGGCAGAACACATCAGCAAACTGTGGCAGTGTGAACCCTTTGATTTTGATGCTGTCAAGCACTACAACTACACCATGTCCAGACGGCCGCCACACTGTTCCATCTGCTCTCTGTTTCAGAGATTGGATGTAAGTCATGCCTTGTGCATTCATCTCTCATCTCTGATTTTCTTCATTTAAATCATATGTAGGGATATTTTTAATTGTGTAAAAACATGTATGTACATATGTATTGACATGTCAGTAAGAACCATTGCAATAAATTGTCTAATATCCTGTACAACTAGTCAGAAAAGGAGGCTGAGCTGTGGAGTACAGCACCAGTGGAGATACCCAAGAGAAGCCTCCCCATGATACCTGAGGCATCATTTGCTATCAGTGCCACCAACAAGAAGCCAGTCTGTGATTACTCCCCACTGGATGAGGATGGTCTGAGTGCACTGTTACAGTGCCAGAAGTGCAATGTCTGTGTGCATGCCAGTAAGTAGTTGAAGGAGTGTAAGACAGAATGAGGGGGGGTGGTCCCAGCTTTGTAGAATTCCCTTCAGTAAAAGTCCAACAGTGAAAAGTTAAGGTAATGTGTAAATTAGTTTATTTGACTTGAATCTTGTTCAACTTGTAGGTTGCTATGGTGAACAGAATGGTGTATCTGTTAGCGACTGGACATGCTCTCTGTGTCAAGCGGATGGGGTGGAGGATAAGGCAAGTCCTACTTCTGTCTTATTTTCTTCCTTATGTTTATCATTCTAGTGGTAAATAGGACCATACTGTATTGTGATTTAACAACTTTAATGTATGCTAAAAACAAATTATTTTTCCTAAACAAATTATTTTGGGTTAAATATTAAATATTTGACAAGTTATTTTTTATAATCATCTTGATTATATAATCACAGTATACAAAATAAGTGTATAAAGAAAATGTGTATAATTTTATTTTGATTATGTAAGCACAGCATAGAGATGTAATAAATGTATAAAAGTATTTTCATAATTTCACTTCAGTTGTATAAGCACTGTTTAGAAATGTGAAAGTATATAAGTAAGCACAGTATAGAAATGAGAAACTATAAATAAATAAGCACAGTATAGAAATGAGAAACTGTATACATAAATAAGCACAGTATAGAAATGTGAAAATGTATAAATAAAGTGTTGATTTTGTTGCCTTTAGATCTGCCAGCTGTGCTGTCTGAGAGGGGGAGCTTTAAAGCAGACAACAGAGGGCCAGTGGGCTCACATTGTGTGTACACTGGCCATTGGTGATGCCTCATTTGTCAATGCCAGGGCAAGGGCTCCACTAGACATTTCTAAAATCACAGCTCCAAGATACAAACTGGTAAATGTTTTATCTGCTCCATCATTGTTAAAAGTTCAGTTAACCTTTCAGACCTGACAAGGTGTTGGGCAGAAGAAATACAGTTAACTTGTTTCTTGATCAAGGCATATAAAGCAATGGTATGGTCAGTATTATACCCAACCTTGTTTACTTTCCCAAACAAGAGTCTAGTACTCATCTGAGTTGGGTGGACTCAAAGAGCATTACAGACTTGTCTGATAACTAAAATTCAGAATTTTGGGTTAACAGTCAAACACCTCATACTCCATCATTATAGTTAATTGGAATTTTGTTCATCATTTTAATTTTATATTTTAAAAAATACCAGAAAGTTTATCAATTTAAAAAAATAATAATTTTTCTTTATCATAAAAGTATTTTCTAATCCCTAATGTGAAAGAAATGACTTTTAATTGACTGGACTAATGCAATGAATCCACTCTTCCTTCAGAAATGCAGCCTATGTAGTGCCATCTCCCAGAACATCTCCCACCAGACTGCTTGTGTGCAGTGCTCCTCTGGTAGGTGCACCAAGTCATTCCATGTCACCTGTGGCTACGCAGCTGGGGTCAAGTTTGAGATCAGTGAATGGCCCGTCCCAATTTACGTCTCCTGCATCAAGCACATATCCACACATCACAGACTGGAAGGCAGGCACAATGAAGAGCTGCGGGATTTGAACCAGGGGGATAAGGTGGTTGCTAAACATAAGAACCGCAGGTTTTACTGGGCCAAGGTCATCCATGTCCAGCGTAACCGGCTGTATGAAGTTGATTTTGATGATGGCTCGTTTAGCGAGGATTTACTCCCTGAAGACATTGAGGTAAACCAAATCTGTGATTAACTGCGGATCTTACGTTCTATTTAATAGTGCTTTATCTTGTGTTTGGAGATTTGACTTTAAAATTGTGTTGTTCTGTCATTTAGGGTAGGGATTGCTTGAAAGATGGTCCACCCAAGAAAGGAGAGCATGTTAAAATAAAATGGACTGATGGAGCCCTTTATGGAGCAACTTTTAGAAGGGTCAATGTGCAGGATCTTTATCTGGTGGGTGCTTTTGGTTTTCTATTAAAAAACTAATGGTTTATATCTGATGAACTTGAATGTCTGAAGGCGCTAATGTCTGTCATTTGTTTGTAGATTGAGTTTGAGGACAGCTCTCTGCTCCAGGCTAAGAGGGAGGAGCTGTGGGGGGAGACAGAGGAGCTGCCTAGATTTGTCAAAAACAAAATGGTAATTTTTGCACATTATCCCTTTTAATCTTCAAGGTCATTTCAGTCACCTAGCTCAACAAGAAGGTTTTAGGTTAATACAAAAATTGTGGTTCACATATAATTTTAGATTGTGACACATACTCTTTAAGAAATAAATTTTGATTATATTTTGGTACCATCTAGATAAAGCAGAAATAATACAAATTGTAATCAGTTTACTTTCAACATTATATCACAATTATTAGGTTGATGTGAAATGACCTGGTGGTAATTTTACCATAGCTACTTAGCATTGCAGTAAAGATCAAGTCAGTATCCCCTAGCTGACTGGGATTAGTCACAAAAACTGTACTAGTTTAAGGTGTGGGGGTTTTGTTTTTTACTCAAATCAAAACCCTAGTTTGTTGCTAGATCATTGAGTTATCTGCTGTGGATGATATGGTCCAGTTGCATATATCAAAAGTCTAGAATTCATTACCATACATCTTTGAGCTGCATTGCAAACCAATGGTAAATTCAGGATATTTCACAATTTTTTTTTCCACCATTACATACTCTGATGGGTAATTAAGGGGAAAGAAAAGCTGACTGAGCAAAGTGCTGACCACGCATTCTTTTTTTTAAAGGTCACAAAAAATGGTGAAATACCCTCAATTAACTAAATTAACCACTGGTTTGCAATGCAACTCTCTAAATTACATTCAAAGGCCTAAGATGTTATACAATCTTAGTACTGAACTCAAATTCTAGAAATATTTAGAAATGTAAAAAAAAAAAGCTAAAGCAGTTTACATTGTGGAAATAGTTCACTTGATGAACCTGGTAATTAAATCATGGCTCTAAAATTGTCTTTACTAAAACTTTCCAGTCTCTGGCCACTGACAGCAAGTTTGACTTGTTTGAAAAAAATAGTTCCCAGGTCAGCCCTGATGGGAAGAGACACAAGAAAAAGGTCAATTACAAGAAGTTGGGGAAACAAGGGGAGATCATTTGAGTCTGCTGATTGGATTGTTGTTTTTTTACTTTCTCGTATATACGAAGTATAGAGAAAGTCTTGTAATCGTGCAAAAAAAAAAAATCGAGATTTTTACAAATCTCGACGTTTCACACCTCACTGATACGGAAAAACATAATTTTGCAATCTTGTCCGTATGTCTGTGTGTCTGTGTGTCTGTGTGTCTGTGTGTCTGTCTGTCCGTGTGTAAACACGATAACTTAAGAACCGTTACAGCTAGGTTGATGAAATTTCATATATAAGTATTTTATCAAAATCGTAGATCCGTATCAACTTTTGAGCGATTTCCGATAACCGGAAGTGGTACTTTTCCTACTTTGAATTTTTCAAAAGCCTATAACTTGAGTACTATTTCAGATAGATAAATGAAATTTCATATGTAAGTAAAAGATCTAATTCTCTACCTTCTATCAAATTTTGAGTCATTTCCGTTGACTGGAAGTAGTACTTTACGCTACTTCCGATTTCTCAAAAAACTAATGTAAATTTTAAAAGTAATAATAATATTGCGCACCATTATGCGCTTTTTTATTTGGCGTTCACTTGGTGTGCAATTAATTTGTCTACGAGATTTTATTCTATTTTTAAAACTTTAAGTATTTAAAATGGATTAAAAATCATGTCTATAGCCCGAGTTCCCATCCCCTGTTATTTTATATAAGAATATTCGAGAAAGTTTAGGGGAGATCACTCCCGGTTTATTTTTTTTTTCACTGATTGAGCAATGTGATACAATTCTGTACAAATAATTTATAAACAAATTCTTCCAAATTCTGCTCTATTTTTGTGTTGATATCATTTGACAGCAAAATTTTGATTGTATGTAAAAACCCAATGTGCAGCTTTTCTTTGATTTGTACAGTTTATTGTATATGTTGATGTTGTAGAGCACTAATTTTAATCTGATTTTTTTCCCCTCAATTGTGAACCATATCTATATCATTGGTTCTAAAGATATGATTGTTACTTCCTAACTTAAATAATTACTGTACATGTTAGAATTGATAAATTGTTAAAATTAATTGCTTCCTTTTTATGCTTGAGAATTTGTATCAATAAATGTTGATAATTGTATAAGTATATATGGATTTATTTTTTTTTATTCCCACCACATTACAGACCTTAACTATTTTTCTAAACATTAAAAAAATAAGAATCTTTGTGCCTTGTTTTTTTTTATAAAGTACTGGAGTGACTAGGGGCTCAAAATAATAATAAAAAAATAAAGCTTTGAATCAAAATAATAACAGACAGATTTTATTTTGTCTAAAACATTTTAAATGAGAACCACTCATACATGAGCCAGATATGACCAGTATACTGGCCTACAACAGCATCCCCTTAACCCTTTGGTTGCTGTCTAGCTTTTGATTTTAACAGCAACAGCTATGGAGGTTAGGAAATGACTTGTGACCAGCTACTAAACCATGATAAAAAAAAACCACTGAAATTTTCATTCAGCTCAAATAACTTTCACTCCATTTACACACCAATGTGACACGCTGCTAATCCAAATCATCACAGTAGTTCCTTGTGTAGTAATGATAGGTACAGCCTCTAAACAATTCAGTGATTCTATATAAATTAATGAGTCAAAATTTACATGTCAGTACTCAGTGATGTAAAAAATTATTTTTCTTAAGTTCTGATATAAAAAAAATGCAACTACAAATGCTTAGTAATTAGTAAAATAAATTTTTATAAAAAAAAATTAGCAAAACAAAGTCGATAGAAAGGGTGAATCTAAAAAATTTGTTCAGGAATATCTTGATTTGTACAAAACTGGTGGGAGGTTTTTCTAATAAAAGATAAATTTCGGGAAAAAGGGTGCTAAATTTGAAATTATTCCAGTGATTCTTAAAAGTGTTTTCTTTTAAAGTTTTAACAAAAAACTTCAAGACACGAACAGGTTACCTACACTCAACTGAATACCACAGGTAAAATACCTGATTGTCACTGACCACTGCATCTTATACAAATCTCAAACAGGAGGGAGGGGGAGAGAAACATGGCACAACAGAGACAAAATAGCACTTGAGGATTTAAGCAAGCTTTCAAATACTACAGCACCAAAATGAAAAGGGGGGAGGAAAAAAGAAAGCAATAAAAACAGTCCTGCTTTAACAAAAACTGAAAATGAAAAAAAAATTGACAGTACAAAATGTTTCTTACAGAGTGTTATATATCCTCATCTTCGCCTTATGCATTGTCAGCAGTTGTGTTTCTTCAACATCAAGGTAAAGCGCATAACTTAAAATTCTTTACAGCACTGCCGTACAGTACAAAAAAAAAGGCATAGGGCACTTGCGTTTTTTTTTTTGAGTTAAAAAATTACATTTGAAAATAGTCAATATTACTGGCAATTGCAAATTTAAAAGAAAAAAAAGAACTAATGATGTATTATATGGGATGACAACATAATTGTAGATTAACACAAAACCCACCAGCACATTAACAATTTTAATGGCAATTAAAAGCCAGAAGGCAATTGAAGGGGAGGGGGTTACAGAGCATCAAGCATTGTCAAAAATTTCTATTTATTGAAGCATTTTACATATAATACATGATGATGAATACACTAGTGAAGAATGTTTACATTTGCATCATGGACAGTCTCCATTTCAATCATTTATTATACAAAAACTGCATGGCTATACACGTAACATGAAAAGATGAAATAAACGTCCACTGACGCAGTTGTACCAATTTACGGATACATCATCATCCATTGACACAACTACTGCTTGTGGTACATCAACATTTACCAGTTTTGCTGCTGAACAAAGGGGGGATATTATTCTCACTTGACAATGAAAAATATATGGAAAACAACTTCTCAATCTGGTGAAGACTTAAGGTAGAACATCATTTGTTGAATTAAGTTTAACAAGTTTTCATTTTTTGTTGAATTTCATACATTTTGATTGTCAAAGTCTAAATGCACCACTTATAAACGCGCCTGATGCTAAATAATAAAAAAAAACATAATTTTTTAAAATGTTTATTTATAGTCCATCAGGCAATTTCAAAACAATTGGGATTTTTGTTAATTTTTTTTGTCATGGTCAAAAATAATATTCTTCAACTATAGACTAGTGTAAAATTAAACAAAATAAAAACAGTTCATTATTTTTTTTTAATTTATTTCTTAAAATTTCCTACATACATTTTAGACAGTAGCCAGCAGTAACCAAACAATTTTTTTTTTATAAATCTGTAATTTACACGTTTCCCTGGCAATGATAAACTAAGCTTGTGAGTATTCATTTTAAAATAATTTGCATTTTTTTTAAGAAGTTGAAGCAATCATAAATTTATGATTACTTAAACTAAGTACAGACTAACCATGAATTATTGATGAATGGATGTTGCTGCTAATCTTGGGGATTTAATTCTTAAAATTATATTCAGCGAGAAATAGATAATTTGAGAAAATGAGATTAATATAAGAAACATAACGCTCTGAAATAAAAGCTTGATTATCATGCATAATTAACTCTGAATCCAATTTTCAACTAAATTTAACTGGCAAAACAATTTTTTTTAAAATAAACAAACAAGTATTCCAGTAAAAATGACAAGACACCTGATCAATTCTTTGTTATTTATTATGTCATTTGTAGTGGGCAGCTTAACAAAGAGGCTGTTGTTTTTTTTTTTAGATTTTTAGTTTTCACAGACATTATGCAAACAGTGATGACATTCAAAGTACATCTTGTGGATGTTACATTTTATAAGTCTTTTTGTTCGCAAAAGTTATCTAAAACCACACCTACGCTACGATCACGCCAATCAATATCACCTATGATCAATGTGATTACTTTCCACATCAATACATTACCCCAAAATTCCCCAGTCCCTTCAAAGACCAAGGAAAATATCTACAAAACATTAGCCAAAGTAAAATTTACTTTTTGACTTAACTGGCATAATAATGTAACATTTCCTGGCCAGGGGAGTGAATCTAAGTTGTTCCAGGAGGAGTGGAATATTGTCAGCTTTAGAATTATGTCCCCTGCTAGACCACACTATGGGTCTACACAAATAGTGGGAGGGATTTCTCTTGCAATGTAGAGAGAAAAAACAAACTAGTATCATGTCAAAGGCTGAAATCATAAAACTAGATGGATGATCTTTATAAAAAAAACAAAATAAAAATAAGCCTTTTAGAGACAAAAAAATCATCGACCTCCATGAAACTGAGTCAAGCTGTTAGCACTTTTAAAAAAAGAATCTATCAGTTAGTAAATACTGTGAAACTATTTCAACTCTAAATAAACTGTTCTATATTCTAAGAATTTGCTCAATTTCATAGCACTTTTTTTTATAATCATGAAAACAAAATTTTCTTTTTAATGTGTCAGTAAATTTTCAACTGCTGCCTTTAAATTAATGTTGGGTCCGTCAATGTTTAATTAAAATCTGTGAAAATTCCAGGTCACTCATTATAAAACAGAACATAAGGGGAAATAAATGGGTAATTAAAAAATTAGCTCCCCTGAATAAACCTTGTCACCATTGTTCAGGACATTCTGTAATGCCCTCATGCCATTAAACCAAACAAAGAACACACATGATTTATCTGCCCTTGAGGAGAGCCACATACATACATACATAAATATACAAATATAGTAGCCCCCCAATACTCAATTTTCTTATTCAAATATTGCTGTAAAAACAGTGAAAATCTACTTCCTCATGCACAAAAAAAAAACCTGACTAAAAAGGGCTAACAATGCAGACAGCCAGTCTTAAAGTAGACTCAAAAAAAAATAAACTTTACTCCCATCTACTCTTCTGGTAATAGCAAGCTTGTTTTCCCCCACAAATTTATTTATAATATATACACATCAACGTGCAAGATGAGTCTCAATGTAGGACCAGAGCGTGTACAATCAGACTTGAAAGCTCCCGTAGGAAGAAAGAATTTGTGTATACAGAGTTAATGTCCCTAGTTCTTGTCAAGGCTTGTGAAACCTGGGCAGGAAGAAATCAAGGAATTAGCATGGGATAGTGTTAAGTTTTACTGGATAATGACAAGTTTAATTAGCATGAGATAGTGACAAGTTCAACTACACTGGGAAAACACCAACACGTACAACTTACCGTGTTAAATGCCTACTCTGCTCATGTACGTCCATTTCTTTACTCTTGAATTCATTTAATTCTTTACGAATAGCAGCCTGAAATAGACCATTTCTTTAGTTATATAAAGTCACTAGGCTTAAAGCCAGTTCAATTTTCTTAAATTTACTAGATATACTGAGTAATGTACCAACCACACTATCACCTGTACCAACCACAATACCACTTGTACACACTTATGCACCAACCACATGTACTAGTAATGTACCAACCCCACTACTGCCTGTACCAAGTAATGTACCAGCCCCACTACCACCTGCACCAACCCCACTACCACCTGTACCAACCCCCACTACCACCTGTACCAAGTAATGTACCAACCCCCACTACCACCTGTACCAAGTAATGTACCAACCCCCACTACCACATGTACCCAGTAATGTACCAACCCCCACTACCACCTGTACCAAGTAATGTACCAACCCCCACTACCACCTGTACCAAGTAATGTACCAACCCCCACTACCACCTGTACCAAGTAATGTACCAACCCCACTACCACCTGTACCAACCCCCACTACCACCTGTACCAACCCCCACTACCACCTGTACCAAGTAATGTACCAACCCCCACTACCACCTGTACCAAGTAATGTACCAACCCCCACTACCACCTGTACCAAGTAATGTACCAACCCCACTACCACCTGTACCAACCCCCACTACCACCTGTACCAACCACCCTACTACCTGTACCAACCACGTGTACCCAGTATTGTACCAACCCCACTACCACCTATACCAACCACCCTATCCCCCTGCCCTACCTTATCCTTGGGTGTGAGTTTGGTCCATGGTTTGTCTGCTCGTCTGTCATATTCATGTGCATCAGTAACCTCAACATAATCACTAAAGTCGATAATTTTTCTCTCTCTTAGCTCTTCTATACTGGGCCGAAAGCTGAGCTGTAATGGTGAGAAGAAATCATGTCAAGGTACAACTAGCATCAACATACAACGTAATGCCTAGCATCAACATACAATTTGATGTCTAACATAAATAAAAACATGTCAAACATCAAAATACAACTTGATGTCTAACACCAACATACCATTTGAAATCAAACACAACATACAACTTCATGTCTAACATCAACATACAATTTGATATCAAACACAAACATACAACTTAATGTCAAACATCAACATATATCTTGATGTCCAACGCTGACAAACATGTATACATATTTAATACAATGTTACATCACAAAAGGGCTACGTTAAAAATGCCCTTTTATCTATTCAAAACTTATTTATTAAGTAATATTCTCACACACCCTTTTTTCATGCATACAAGTCCACATTTTAAAGACCTTTTTATATTTCACTAAATTATTACAAGGCACTCTTCTTATGAAACTTATAAAATAACCTTTTAAAAACATGCCTAATTTTTTATTTTATCATTGATATAATGTGTGTGAACAACTTGCTAACAAAACCCTCCCACAGTGACAAACACCACCAAGTACCAGACAACTGAGCTAAGACTTTGGCTGTCACTACAAAACTCTGAAGTAAACTCAATAAAGATTCTCGAATACAGAAAGTTTCTTGCATTTGAGCATTTGCAAACATTGTCTTGAGATGGTTTTAATGATAAAATTCAGCTTACCTTCCGGAGTAGATATCTCTTTTTCCTTTCTTTCTCCGCCATAGCTTCATCAATGGATTGTTCTATTAAAGTTAAAAAAAAACATTACAGCATTGTGGTTGTTCTATTCAGGTAAAAAAAAAACAAATAGATCAGTGTGTTTGTTCCATCAAATCTCAATTAAAATATTTAGTTGTTAATTTTTGTAGAGAATTTTTCTCTAAAAACATTGACTAAAACAAACAACTGTGACAAGAAATGGAACTTACGATGTAGAATATTTCTACTCTCTAACTCTTCTTGGGTTGGTCTTTGGCTCAGGCGCCTGAAAACAGAAAAAATTAAAACCAACTCAAATTTTAATTCCTTCACCGAGCTAATTAAATTGGTTTACTAAAACTTGGGGAGTAGTTTTTACCTTGTAAGTTTGGACCCTATGTGGGAATATTTACTTTATGTTTGTTATTTGGGAATGTTAACCTTGTAAATTTGCTATGTGGGAATGTTTACCTTGTAAATTTGCTATGTGGGAATGTTTACCTTGTAAGTTTGGACCCTAAATGTTAATGTTTACCTTGTAAGTTTGGACCCTATGTGGAAATGTTTACCTTGAAAGTTTGGACCCTATGTGGAAATTTTTACCTTGTAAGTTTGGACCCTAAATGTTAATGTTTACCTTGTAAGTTTGGACCCTAGGTGGGAATGTTTACCTTGTAAGTTTGGACCCTATTGCTTCTCTCAACTCCTTTTTCTCGTTCTCTGATTGAGCTGGAATGATATTTTTGGCCACCAGTTCATTTTTGGAGGGTCGACTCTCCAGAAACCTGGCCAGACTGTCATTTCTTGCCACTTTGGCAGCTAGTGAATCTGGAAACATGTCAACAATATTTGATGCCTCCAAAACAAAATGGCTGACAAATTTCAAACTGAATGGGGTCAATCAGTCTTTAAAAAGTGTTCACTAATCATCCACGGTTGTTAATGAGAAAAGTGTTCACTAATTGGATGGAAGATTTGAGAGAATCAACTTACTTGGATCGTAGTCATCTCTGTATTTGATCTCATCATCCTCGGAGTCTGAGTCGGCAGCAGAGTAATCAGGTGGATTACTGATCTCAACTGTTGGGGGGTTAATGTTTTCTTTATCATTCTCTTTGTCAGCCCTGGAAATATTTGGGTAAACAATCAACAAATTATTGTATTGAAACATCTGTCTGGCTATTCAACAAACTTTTATACTGAAACATTTGTATGGCTATTCAACAAACTATTATACTGAAACATTTGTATGGCTATTCAACAAACTATTATACTGAAACATTTGTATGGCTATTCACAAACTATTGCATTGAAACCTGTCTGGCTATTCAACAAACTATTGTATTGAAACATGTCTGGCTATTCAACAAATAATTAAACATCTGTGTCTGATTATGCAACAAACTTTTGTATTGAAACATCTGTGTCTGGTTATGCAACAATGTATTGTATTGAAACATCTGTGTCTGGTTATGCAACAAACTATTGTATTGAAACATCTACATCTAGCCATGCAAGAAATGAGCGTACATGTTATTTTGTATAGTGACCCGAGGGCGAGGTGTAGGTCGGGGAGCCACCGCAGGTGTAGCCTGGGGGGTGAGGAGGGCTGGGGTGCCCTCCATATGTCTGGGTGCTTGAGGCAGCAGGGGTGGAGCTGGTGGCACCCCACAGTTACTGGCACTAGATGAAAAGGTGGGGCCGGCCCCAGGGGTGGGGCTTGGACTGGCCCTACTGGTGTCCAACGGCCTGGCTGTCCATGTTGTTGAAGTGGCTCCTGTAATTAAAAAAACAAATTAAACAAATTACTTCAGTAACTAATTCTTAAGACATTTTAATTTTATACAAAGCACAATAAAAAAATTTTTAAAAATTAAATAAGAATAAGATAAATAAGAACCCGTTCAAATAACAACAATAAAAAAGGCAAAGCTATGCAAATTTGGACCAAACTTTAATGAAACAAGAAAAATGAAACTTGTTAGTAAATGCATAGGTTTTTTTTAAAAAAACCTTCATTCAATATTAAGTCAGGTTAGTCAAAAACTGTGGTTTAGTTTTCAAATATATCAGAAACAAGAAGTTATAAATAAGATGCTGGTAATTTTAGAAATGCAAGCTCAAACTGTCTTTTATAAACTCAACATTCCAGCTTTTTAAATTTAGAGATGAAATGCAACACATTAATTGATAAATATTTTAGATGTTGGAAATCGCACATTATTAAAACAGGTTAGAAAAAAAAAAGTTGTAAATTTGCATGAGCAATGAAAATTTCCCAGTCGGGGCAAAATATTTTTTTTAAGTTGACCAGCACACCTGAGGCTGCTGATGACTTCTTGAGTGCGGATTTCTGTGGCTTTTTGGTCAGGTCAGGCTCGCTGGCTAGGACAGCTTCGTAGGGAGACTGGGGGTTGATCAGACCTGGGTCAATCACATACTTGTTGAGCATATCGCTACCTTCCTCATCCTCTTCATTATCACTGTCCTCACGGTCCGAGTGGTAATCTTGAGGAGCTGGCAAGACAAGGATAAAGGGTTAGTACATAGGTCATAACAGAGAAATAGAGGGCTAGTACATGGGTCATATGGAATCTAACAGAGAGGTAGAGGGTTAGTACATTATAGGTCATATGGAATCTAACAGAGAAATAGAGGGCTAGTACATAGGTCATATGGAATTTAACAGAGAAATAAAGGGATAGTACATAGGTCATATGGAATCTAACAGAAATAGAGGGCTAGTACAAAGGTCATATGGAATCTAACAGAGAAATAGAGGGCTAGTACATAGGTCATATGGAATCTAACAGAGAAATAGAGGGCTAGTACATAGGTCATATGGAATCTAACAGAGAAATAAAGGGCTAGTACATAGGTCATATGGAATATAACAGAATCTAACCAAGAGAATCAAATGATGAGCTAACAAAGAGAATAAAAGTAAGTGGATAAAATTAGATGAGATAGATGGGGCCGGCTATGAGATGAGGGCCAACAAACAATGCAAAGTTAACAAAAGGGATTAAGAGCTTACAAAACAAAGAGAACACACAGGGTGAACATACAAACACGGACTAAAATCACCATCATCACATACACTACAACCCAATTACAGCACACAAAACATAAAAGATTTATGTCCAAAACGTACTCAAACACTAACCCCACCCCCACACACACACCACAACCAACCCCTTAATATTCTAGTTCTAAACCACACAAAAACACAGTACCTCACTAACCCATCCTCCTTACCCCTAATTAACCTCATCCCCACCCAACAAACTAAAGTTTAAACACACACACACATATACATACACACATACATCCATCCATCCGTCCGTCCGTCCGTCCATCCATCCATACATACATACATACATACATACATACATACATACATACATACATACACACACAACATAAACGTGTACATAGGTCATATGAAGTCTAACAGAGAAATAAAGGGCTAGTACATAGGTCATATGGAATATAACAGAATCTAACCAAGAGAATCAAATGATGAGCTAACAAAGAGAATAAAAGTAAGTGGATAAAATTAGATGAGATAGATGGGGCCGGCTATGAGATGAGGGCCAACAAACAATGCAAAGTTAACAAAAGGGATTAAGAGCTTACAAAACAAAGAGAAAAGATGGAAATGATACATCAACTCATACAACAAAACAAAATTGGAGCACAAACAGTAAAAAAAAAAAAGAAGGTAGGAAAAAAAATGGTAGCAGCCAAAAATGTGAGGCGCTAAAAAAAAAGTGGCAAGTCAGAGCAGGTGGTGTACATACCTACAGCTTTAACTTTAAAAATGCCAACAGGCATTGAACCAGGGAAAACTTGCTTCATTATTTTAACTATAAAAATCTTGTTGAATTTTTGCTGGCTCCTTGTGCTCAGGTATACAAATTGTGTTTGTGTGTGTGTGTGTGGGGGGGGGGGGGGGTATGAAAACCAACGCAGTCAAATTGTAGATGACAGACACATGTAAGACAATGAATATTACAACTGTACAAAGAAAGGGTAAGACTTGAAGCTGGGATGCAGGGGATTAAACTAATTGTTGGAGATTGGGGATTTAGATTAACAATGTCTGGTGTCAGGGTGAGGGTAAAAGACAGGTAGTCCAGGTGTGAATAACAGGTGAGTGGGACTAAATTATGGGCGTGGATTTTAGGAGACAGTGGATGTATGTGGGGGTGGGCAGTGGTCAACTGGAGTTATGAGACCAGGTGGATTGAGGTGTGTGGAAGGTGTATTGGAAGTGAATGTTAGTGGTAGTCTATCAAATGATATCTTTTAGTTAGAGCCTGTCATATGAACAAGAAGAAACATGAAGCATTTGTGCTAAGTGTTAAATAAACTCTGTTTACATTGGGAAAAAATCTCTTCAAGGTGTTGTGGCCTTTCTAATTAAGTGAAATCTTGCTAGAGGTGGACCAAATCACTGACACAGCACAAAAGAATTGCTGACAAGCAGAGATTTGAACAAGCTTAAACATCAGTGTTTACATTCAATGTTTTCTACATAGCACTGATACAAGCTACCAGTCTACAGTTACATATGTAACTAGATGTGTAAGGAAATATGTAATGTATATAAATATGTAGGGTAATATGTAGTATCATAGCATGTTAGGGTAATATGTAATGTTTTTAAAATGTGTAGCGTAATATGCAGTATCAAAATGTGTAGGGTAATACCTAATGTATCAAATGTGTAGGATGTAATGGATCAAAACACTATATGAATTTATGCACTGTGAAATAGTCAATTACAGGGAATGAAAAGATAGGAAAATATCAAGTAGCCAACATTTATACGTGTACCTCTGCTAAACTTAATTCAGCAACAAATGGCGTATGGTGAGTGAAAGCAGACTAGCAACATCAACAATTAAATATAAACAACTTTTGGTGCATGAAAGCATGGTAGTGAAGGCATGAATTATAATCATGTGTTGGTGCATACAAGCAGGACAGTTAATGAATGAATTGGTGTCTATAAGCACACAACAGTATTGTAAGTATAAAATACTAAAGAAAATAAACTGCACTGCGTGTCTATAGCACACAACAGTATTGCAAATATAAAATACTAAAGAAAATAAACTGCACTGCGTGTCTATAGCACACAACAGTATTGTAAGTATAAAATACTAAAGAAAATAAACTGCACTGCGTGTCTATAAGCACACAACAGTATTGTAAGTATAAAATACTAAAGAAAATAAATGGCACTGCGTGACAGCAGGACAGCCTTTTATGCAGGACCTGCCTGTAATACAGGTATTGCCTGCCTGTAATGCAGGTATTATTACCTGCCTGTAATGCAGGTATTATTACCTGCCTGTAACGCAGGTATTACCACCTGCCTGTGACACAAGTATCCCCACCTGCCTGTGACAGGTATCCCCACCTGCCTGTGACAGGTATCCCCACCTGCCTGTGACACAGGTATCCCCACCTGCCTGTGACACAAGTATCACCACCTGCCTGTGATGCAGGTATCCCCACCTGCCTGTGACAAATCACCACCTGTCTGAGCCTCACCTACTGGCTGGAATGATACAGGGAGTCTCCCTCCAGGGACCATCTCTGGTGCCACCTGCGCCAGCGCTTCCGTGTACTTGGGGGGTGGCGGATGGTTCATGACCTCCCTGGTCTGGACAGAGGGACTGGGGCATCTTGGGGGTACAATAATGGGTCGCGCTTGGGCTGATGAAGCTATAGAGCCTGCAACACAGGGGTCAAACAGTTAGGTTTGTGGGACAGAGGTATGAAAACATTCACGTCACATTACGGCAAAAATTTAGTTTCAACAATAAATTAGTCACATGTCAACTAATCTCATTGTAAGCCTGGTCAAGTCAGGAACTTAAAATTTATGATTTGAGTTCTAACCCCGCATTTACACTTGCAAAATGTATACTATATTTCTAGAAAAAACAACTTTGCAATAAGTGAGTAGGCCCCCTATCATGTTTGAATAAAATTAACTTACAGCAAAGTTTTTTTCTAGACGTGTATAGAATACATGTCGCAAGTGTAAAGTCTGTGTTAAACTGAGTCAGAGTATACTGCAAACTTCATTTAAAGGTAGAAAATATTAAGCTTATTTTATGTTATGCTATCTACATTTAATGGTCATAGAATTATTGTATCAAATTAAAAAAACTCCACTTGAAGACAGCCATTTACCTGCATTATTTATATTAGATGTGACTACATTCAATGGGCATACAATTATTGTATCAAATTAAAATAAAACTCCACTTGAAGACATCAATTTACCTGCATTATTTATATTAGATGTGACTTCGGCCTGAGTTGTGACTGTGGGCAGTATAACAACAGGGCTGGCTGGCGGTGCCGCTGGGGCCCAGCTGGAGGAGTTTGTTGTGGATGAAGGGGCTGAGGTGGTGGTGGCCCCCACAACTACGGTAGGGGCTGAACTAGCAACAATGGTGGGGGCCAGGCTATCCCCCACAGAGTTCTGACCATCTTTCTTCAGCACGCTACCGCTAATCTCATGGTTTTTGTTCAGTTCTGTGTCCGGCTGCCTTTCTTCCTCGCTTTCCTTCAATGTTTCTGAAAGAGGCAAGTGTGAGTAGAGGAGTCAGGCAAGTGTGAGTAGAGGAGTCAGGTAAGTGTGGGTAGAGGAGTCAGGCAAGTGTGAGTAGAGGAGTCAGGCAAGTGTGAGTAGAGGAGTCAGGCAAGTGTGGGTAGAGGAGTCAGGCAAGTGTGAGTAGAGGAGTCAGGTAAGTGTGAGAAGAGGAGTCAGGCAAGTGTGAGTAGAGGAGTCAGGCAAGTGTGGGTAGAGGAGTCAGGCAAGTGTGGGTAGAGGAGTCAGGCAAGTGTGAGTAGAGGAGTCAGGTAAGTGTGAGAAGAGGAGTCAGGCAAGTGTGAGTAGAGGAGTCAGGCAAGTGTGAGTAGGAGTCAGGCAAGTGTGGGTAGAGGAGTCAGGCAAGTGTGAGAAGAGGAGTCAGGCAAGTGTGAGTAGAGGAGTCAGGCAAGTGTGGGTAGAGGAGTCAGGTAAGTGTGGGTAGAGGAGTCAGGTAAGTGTGGGTAGAGGAGTCAGTAGAGGAGTCAGGCAAGTGTGGGTAGAGGAGTCAGGTAAGTGTGGGTAGAGGAGTCAGGTAAGTGTGGGTAGAGGAGTCAGGTAAGTGTGGGTAGAGGAGTCAGTAGAGGAGTCAGGCAAGTGTGGGTAGAGGAGTCAGGCAAGTGTGGGTAGAGGATTCAGAAGAGGAGTCAGGCAAGTGTGGGTAGAGGAGTCAGGTAAGTGTGGGTAGAGGAGTCAGGTAAGTGTGGGTAGAGGAGTCAGTAGAGGAGTCAGGCAAGTGTGGGTAGAGGAGTCAGGTAAGTGTGGGTAGAGGAGTCAGGTAAGTGTGGGTAGAGGAGTCAGGTAAGTGTGGGTAGAGGAGTCAGTAGAGGAGTCAGGCAAGTGTGGGTAGAGGAGTCAGGCAAGTGTGGGTAGAGGATTCAGAAGAGGAGTCAGGCAAGTGTGGGTAGAGGAGTCAGGTAAGTGTGGGTAGAGGAGTCAGGTAAGTGTGGGTAGAGGAGTCAGTAGAGGAGTCAGGCAAGTGTGGGTAGAGGAGTCAGGCAAGTGTGGGTAGAGGAGTCAGGCAAGTGTGGGTAGAGGAGTCAGGTAAGTGTGGGTAGAGGAGTCAGGCAAGTGTGGGTAGAGGAGTCAGGTAAGTGTGGGTAGAGGATTCAGAAGAGGAGTCAGGCAAGTGTGGGTAGAGGAGTGTGTTGAGCAGCAGGTTGTGGTATGAGTCATGGAGTCAAGTCTGACAAATGCGCCAAATGAATTAATGTTTGAAGAGATGAATTAGACAGGTGAGACACAGGTGGATGTTAAACACCTGTGAACATGCCGCCCACAGTGTTGAAATACAAATAAATGTTATAATATCTATTAGCTATACCACTGAGTGGAATACTTCAATCTTTGATTAAGATCAAGATTCCATTAGGTATACCATTGAGCTTTTAAAAAATGTTGATCTTTGATAATGATCAAGATTAGACAGGGTTATGGCCAAGTTTGAATGTGATGGTATTTCAAAAGGAAAAGTTAAGTAAATACTGTTAAACACAGAAGTTTGGTAAAAACAGAGATAGCATGAACATTCACTTCACAAAACACCTCAACAAGAGTGATACGTTATTAAAGTTAACTAAAAAAAAACAAAAACAGAACAACTTGATTAGTAGTTGACTTAAATATGTAAAACCCAACACATTGGTCACAAATGGCCCTGGAAATCATTATTTTAATCAACACTTTCAAAGCTGATACCAAGACATCACTTAAAACACTGATTATGTTAGAAGTGATGCTTTGAACATGAAGTTTAATGAACACACAAACATCCATCCTACTTTTAAAATCTGGAGCCAGAAATAATTGACCAAACCACCTGTATCTCACCCACACACCCACACCCACAAACACACATATACACACACAGCCCCACAACCAAATGAAGACAACCAGGTGTACCCAGCCACCTGACTGGAATCACAAGCCACTGCTGGCAGATAAGATAGAAAGGGGGGGGGGGCTTCAGGGCAGTCAACTGGACAGGTAAGTTCATCAGCACTCACAACCAGGTCAGGTGACCTACATGAGCACTCACTACCAGGTGAGGTGACCTACATGAGCACTCACTACCAGGTGAGATGACCTACATGAGCACTCACTACCAGGTGAGGTGACCTACATGAGCACCAGGTGAGATGACCTACATAAGCACCAGTTCAGGTGACCTACATGAGCACTCACTACCAGGTGAGGTGACCTACATAAGCACTCACTACCAGGTGAGATGACCTAAATGAGCACTCACTACCAGGTGAGATGACCTACATGAGCACTCACTACCAGGTGAGATGACCTACATGAGCACCAGGTGAGATGACCTACATAAGCACTCACTACCAGGTGAGATGACCTACATGAGCACTCACTACCAGGTGAGATGACCTACATAAGCACTCACTACCAGGTGAGATGACCTACATGAGCACTCACTACAAGGTGAGATGACCTACATGAGCACTCACTACCAGGTGAGATGACCTACATGAGCACTCACTACCAGGTGAGATGACCTACATAAGCACTCGCTACCAGGTGAGATGACCTACATGAGCACTCACTACCAGGTGAGATGACCTACATGAGCCCCAGATCAGGTGACCTACATAAGCACTCACTACAAGGTGAGATGACCTACATGAGCACTCACTACCAGGTGAGATGACCTACATGAGCACTCACTACCAGGTGAGATGACCTAAATGAGCACCAGGTGAGATGACCTACATGAGCACTCACTACCAGGTGAGATGACCTACATGAGCACTCACTACCAGGTGAGATGACCTAAATGAGCACTCACTACCAGGTGAGGTGACCTACATAGGCACTCACTACCAGGTGAGATGACCTACATGAGCACTCACTACCAGGTGAGATGACCTAAATGAGCACTCACTACCAGGTGAGGTGACCTACATAAGCACTCACTACCAGGTGAGGTGACCTACATGAGCACTCACTACCAGGTGAGATGACCTACATGAGCACCAGGTGAGATGACCTACATAAGCACTCACTACCAGGTGAGATGACCTACATGAGCCCTCACTACCAGGTGAGGTGACCTACATGAGCACTCACTACCAGGTGAGGTGACCTACATGAGCACTCACTACCAGGTGAGATGACCTACATGAGCACTCACTACCAGGTGAGGTGACCTACATGAGCACTCATTACCAGGTGAGGTGACCTACATAAGCACTCACTACCAGGTGAGATGACCTACACGATCCTCACTACCAGGTCAGGTGACCTACATGAGCACCAGGTGAGATGACCTACATGAGCACCAGGTGAGATGACCTACATGAGCACCAGGTGAGATGACCTACATAAGCACTCACTACCAGGTGAGATGACCTACATGAGCCCTCACTACCAGGTGAGGTGACCTACATGAGCACTCACTACCAGGTCAGGTGACCTACATGAGCACCAGGTGAGATGACCTACATGAGCACTCACTACCAGGTGAGATGACCTACATGAGCAAAAAAAATGTATTTAACAGCACTATTTAATTTATTTTCTTTCTAAGCGCCTATCTATACTTTAAACAGAAACAAACCCTATTCAAAACGGAAATGAAAAACTATTCAAAATCCAAACACTCTACATATCCCCTGGTATTGTTTTTTTAAAGAGATGAAATAAGAAATTGCTCATCAAACTTTGAAAAAAAACATACGAGCCCTCAATCTAAACATTGCCTCTAACTATTAAAGGCCAGTAGCCAGGGAGGGGTGAGAGGGTTGGGGGATAAATGGATAAAGAAATGTGAGTGTGTAGAATTGAAATGCATCTATTTTTAAGTGCAGCAGGTAGGAGGGGCCTGGCTAGTTACCTGTCTGGTTAGAAAGGTAACGAGGTTTACCTTTAGACCCGCGGCTGATAGACAACCCCCGGGGGGGGGGGGGGTGATAGATGAGATTCGTCTTGTTGGGCTTAACTCAAAAAAGTTGCCGGAAATTTAAAAAAAAAAAAGAAAAAACGAGAGCCAACGTAAGTGGGTCGTTGTGCTACTTTTTTTTTTTTAAATCGAACTTTTAACATAATAAAACTAACATTTGAAAGCATTTAACCTTTAACCCCTCCTTCAAAAACACACCGTGATTCAACTACTCACACAAAACGTATTTACACACACACACTGGTCCTGGCTTATCTCCAACACTACTACCCACTCTCATACACTCACACACGCAAATCGAAACACTCATATACTGCGCACACATGCGCGCACTCTACCCCCCCCCCCCACTCGACTAGCAATCACCCCCCCCCCACACACACACACGCACATTGTCTAAACTCTCACGCTAATGTTCTATAAACGCCACTCTTTCACGTGGAATCCATGTAAGCCACCGAAACACGTGAATTAACTCATCCCTGCACACACAACGAAGAACTCAACACACACACGCTCACACACTGAATCACCAATGTCTAACACACAGGTACTACACATGTGCTCCCCTCGACCCTACTTTACACACATACATAAACACACATAAAGAACACACTGGGTGAACATGCAAACACTGACTAAAACCACCATCATCACATACACTACAGCCCAATTACAACACACAAAACATAAAAGATTTATGTCCAAAGCGTACCCAAACACTAACCCCCCCCCCCCCAACCAACCCCTTAATATTCTAGTTCTAAACCACACAAAAACACAGTACCTCACTAACCCATCCTCCTTATCCCCAATTAACCTCATCCCCACCCAACAAAGTAAAGTTTAAACACACACACACACACACATATACATACACACGCATATATACATACATACAAACACCCAAACATCCATCCATCCAGCCATCCATCCATCCATCCATCCATCCATACACACACATACATACACACATAACATAAAAGTGTCAAACACGAGAAAGTTACCTCTATAAACCCACAAGATGGTCGCAGTTTTCATGGGTCTACCAGCCTTACTGAGCATGATTTACACAATCAGTCAACACAAACTAGTCCTCGTGAAGCAATAAACCACATTACGCTTGCTCCATACTGGAACTGACCACTCTATTATCACCAGGACACTGGTCAGTCCACGGCCACAATGGCAGTAAAACTGTCCTAAAAACACAACTCAACACAAACGCCTTCAAAATCTAACTCCGCTTATACAATACTTTGTTACTCAAATACATGAAAGTGTTAGATCTCTCTTATATAACGCGCAGTTTCGGAATTTCCCGTTTAAGGAAAATAAACAAATAGAAACTTAAAAAAAAAAAGTTCCACATCGCCAATAAGAAATTGTATGACCATTTAAGAAATATCAGTTTCTTTAATACAACTTTAACACACTGTCAATAAAAAATAACACAACTCGTAGCTTCATCGTAAAACACCATAAATTCATCCAACGAAATAATCATTTTATCTTCTTCCTTCCTCTAACGAAAAAAAAAGTATCTTTGTCTTTCCAGGAATCTGCTCGAAAACTGGCCACAAGGTCGCCGAGTGAGAGAGCAAACAAAAGCCTTCACCCAGGTACGTGTACCTGTGGTACCAGACTTCTGGCACCTGAGCGGCCTAACCTTATGTGATCATCTACCCACGGGGATTAAGCCGGGGGTGCGTTCACATCGCTGGCGCCGGCAGAACACTGGAATTCTGATACAGGTATGGGACTAAACGACCATACGTCACTTCCGTTCATCCCCCCTCCCCCCTCAACTTGTAGTAGCTTCACTAAAAACTAGCCAGAAAAACATCTCAACTAGCCTTCACCGACATTCCGTCTTCAAATTATTTTTTTTTAAATAAAAAACTCCAACCACGAGTCTTATTATAAACAACTTGATTTTTTTTTTTTTACCAAGCAATATTTTAGATCACGTCCTTAGCCATTTTTATATCAAACAAACATTTTTTTCTTCTCTGTTAATTAAAAACAAAACAAAAAACTGGTCAGCACAAACAACTAGAACAGGGAGAGAAACATGATAGGTAGGTTGTATTCAACATACAGGAAACACGATGTGTCTAGAATACAGGATACACGATGTGTCTAGAATACAGGATACATGGAGTATCCAACACCTGGGGATACAATTAGTATTAAATACACAGGTATAAAGGTTATTTCCAACAAAGAGGGATATAGGTTGTATCAAAGATACAAGATGAATCCAAAAAAGAGAGATACAAGTTGTATCCAACAAAGTAAGCTGGGTATTGCGTCATGTTCTCACGCACACTGAAGCTAAACTTGACGCAACAACAACAACAACAAAAAATGTGTTTGCAGCCATAAACACTTCTATCATTGCCAAACTTCGAAAGCTACTGCGTATATTAGAAACATTAAAGTTTGTTAACACACACACCAAAGAGAAATAACCCGGTTAACTAACTCGCTGCCCCGTGATAGCAAAAATAATTCTCTCCCTTTGCATTTGTTGCGTAATCTCTGCGCAGAGTGCTTGAACTTTAAAGAGTTCAAGGGTCACAACAACCGGAAAGTGTCATCCCTTTTTTGGCACCCAGTGTTATCAGATGGGTTGGTCGCCCGAATTATTCAACAAATCCTTCACAACCTGATACACGGGCAAGAACTAGGCGGGGGCTACAAGTCTACATGCCACACATCACAACAACTGAATTCTGGAACAGCTGATTAGACTAAAAACAATAGGTTATTGATGTGACACCAGACTCAACTACAGCCTGCACCTCTCATTTCCCAGTTACAACATATAAGGATCTGTCGTCATTTATTGGTGGTGGTGACTGTCATATTTAGTCATTTATTGGTGGTGGTGATTGTCGTATCTTAGTCATTTATTGGTGGTGACTCTTATCTTAGTCATTTATTGGTGGTGACTGTCATACTTAGTCATTTATTGGTGGTAACTTTCTTACTTTGTCATTTATTTGTGGTGGTGACTGTCTTACTTAGTCATTTATTGGTGGTGACTGTCTTATCTTATTCTTTTATGACTCGTGTCTGTCTTCCACCTCTCCCCCTCCCCACTATTCTAATGTTAAAACCATTCTACCAGCAACAACCGAAGCAAACAACAAGCACAACTAAATGTTCCTGTATTGCTGGACAACCTTTCTATTTTTCCTCAAGAAAAAACAGCCAAGCTTGCACTACTATTTAAAGCCTAGCGGAATAATAGATCTATATGCCATGTAATGCACGTGAATTTAACGCTCACGCGAACAAGAGATCGATATATCAGCCGTATAACGGACTAGACTACCTACGTATGTACAGTTACATCTCATATTCGTATACAAATGTCTGTATATTTACATGGCATATTCAGTTATGAAAGCCTGTATAGTTATGCCTGACCAGATACATTATAGAATCGACTACCTATGCATGTACGGTAACATGATAGAATCGACTACCTATGCCAGCACAGTAACATGATAGAATCGACTACCTAGCCTGTACAGTTACATGAAAGAATCGACTACCTCTGAACACACCGTCGTAGCTCGCCCTTGAGCTGATTAGGACAGGCAGATAATAAAAAAAGTTATCTTTTGGGAGTTAAATAAGATACACGAGCTGCTAATGTTGAGGTCTTACAGTAGAGACAGTGGGACACTTAGGTTACACTGATCCAACAATCTTGTACACGATAAGTGTTTTATAACACTTGCACGCATACATGTTTTAAGTAGGAGCACTGTGATAAAAGTAGACATAATTCACACGCGTGTGTAAGATACTGAATCATTAGTTCGGTGCTGATATGACGTCAGCACATAACAAAATATGACATGGAGAGTATGATTGAACACACCATCAATCAACAGCTAGTTGGGATGGTGACATCTTTGATGAGCACACCATAACATTATGTATACAAACATCAACACACCCTACGGAAAACATCTTGTGATGATGTATACACACACCACCACACAGAAAACATGTTGTGGTGATGTATACACACACCATCATACCATAAAGAAAACATCTTGTGATGATGTATACACACACCACCACACAGAAAACATGTTGTGGTGATGTATACACACACCATCATACCATAAAGAAAACATCTTGTGATGATGTATACACACACCACCACACAGAAAACATGTTGTGGTGATGTATACACACACCATCATACCATAAAGAAAACATCTTGTGGTGATGATGTATACACACACCACCATACCATAGAGAAAACATCTTGTGATGATGTATACACCACCCCATCACATAGAAAACATCTTGAGATGATGTATACACACCACACAGAAAACATCTTGTGATGATGTATACACACCACACAGAAAACATCTTGTGATGATGTATACACACCACACAGAAAATATCTTGTGATGATGTATACACACCACACAGAAAACATCTTGTGATGATGTATACACACCACACAGAAAACATCTTGTGATGATGTATACACACCACACAGAAAACATCTTGAGATGATGTATACACACACCACCATACAGAAAACATCTTGTGATGATGTATACACACACCACCACATCACACAGAAATCATCTTGCGATAGGAGCCAGCAATTTTCCCAGGGTCTACTTTGACAAGACCGCCATAATAAATTGTCAAACGTTCTGACAAGGGTTTCATCTGCTGTCAATTAGCACCTCATTAGTTACAGCTTTCTCGGCCATTGTTAAGTTTCATTTCAAATCAGTCATCCCCAGTTTTAGTATATCCAATCGTGGATAATGTTAAATTTCATTTAAAATCAGTCATCCCCAGTTTTGATATTGTCAATCGCGGATAATGTTAAGTTTCATTTCAAATCTAACACCCACAGCTTTAGTGTATGCTCAACTGCTCATCCATTTACCCCCTTGTTATATACAGTGTACACAGCCTAACGCGGTGTCTAAAGCGGACCCTAACAGAGAAAAAGTTTTAATCTCAAATTTCAAATGGCCCGCTATCAACGAATGCTGGACAACTAGTCCCTGGATCTTTTTTCCCCCTCTATGCAAGCAACAACGTCCACATTCCACACACTCGCCCCCGTTTTTTTTTGCTGCACACCAAGGGACGTAACTGCAAACAAGGGACATAACTACTGAGTGCTTGCATTACTCAAAAGGGACATTTTTAAAACTCCTAATCCTAATGCTTTATTATTTGTTTCAACTCCTAGTTAATTTTCAAAATTAGAATAAAATAATTTCATAGTGTTTATGACATATTTCTAAATACAACTATAATACGTCGAAAATATATGGTCACTTCAGAGCAGTAATGTATCATAGCTAGTTTTATTCCAACACAGCTTTATCTAGATTCTAGATAAAATACAAACACAAGTTGCTCACGAGACTAGATCAAACCATTCTTTCCAATAATCTTCAAACCTAGATTAAAATATCATAATGTAAGGACAGTTAGTTTTGTATGGCTTGAAGAACCAACAGAAAACCTCAAGAACAGAAACCAACACATCCACAACAAAACCCACACATCACAACAAAACCCACACATCACAACAAAACCCACACATCACAACAAAACCCACACATCACAACAAAACCCACACATCACAACAAAACCCACACATCACAACAAAACCCACACATCACAACAAAACCCACACATCACAACAAAACCCACACATCACAACAAAACCCACACATCACAACAAAACCCACACATCACAACAAAACCCACACATCACAACAAAACCCACACATCACAACAAAACCCACACATCACAACAAAACCCACACATAAAAAGACCCACACATCACAACAAAATCCACACATGATAACAAAACCCACACATCACAACAAAACCCACACATCACAAAAAACCCACACATCACAACAAAACCCAGACATCACAACAAAACCTGACACCCAGCTATAGGGTACAGAACGGTCACACGGTATTTGCTCTACATGTAACAGTTACATCTACACCGCGAATATCATTGCACTAGCACGTTTCAATGTTACATACAGGATTTCAAATCTACGTGGGTTTTTTGTGTTTTTTTAAGAGACGGACTAATTCTATTAATAAGTCATTTCATAAACACGTCATTTCATAAACAAAAGACAGCAAACGGCTAAACTTACCGTGAGAAACACAACAGCCCATTTCGGTCACGTGACCATAATTGGTCAACTAGACGCTCTCAACTGGTCACCTCGCACTAATCCATGTGTGAAACACACCCAACTTTAGCCAAATTAGAATTTTGTTTAAATATCACAAAACAATTTCAATAATCCGGCAACTGTCATCAATCTTGTGACTCCAATTGAGTTGTCTAGTCAGCATCTTGCCTACATGACGTCTTGCCGGCGAGTCAACCCCAGATGTCAACATGTAATAGTCACATGGACAACAACGACAGCCAAAGAAACTCCCGGCGTTTTAAAACGTGAGAGTTATGTCCCCTGCGGTGTCCCATCAAACAGGGCCGAGATACTAAACAATATCTGCCTCGGTCCCTTGTGTGTTGGCTGATAACCTATTGGGTGGTTTGTTACTGCTGGTGGGGGGGGGGTGGGGTGTACGAGTTGAACCAGACATTAGCTCTGCTAGGATAGATAAGGTCAAGCCGGGGTCAGAAGTCACGCATGAATAATGTTATGAAAATGAAGCTGAGGCCGACCAAGTCGAGAGGACTAATGTGCCGATATGTCAGCCACGGATGGGGGGAGACGGGGAATAGGGCAGGGGTGGGGGGGGGGGGAAACTTCAACAGACCCATTCATTCTTTTTTCTAGTGCGGGGGAGGGGGGGTGTCTTACAGAGTTGGCGAACCAGTAGGTTACATCCACTGTGGGGGGAGAAAGGGAAGGACAACTGCGCCAGACTTGATACGTCCGTGTGTAGTGGGGACTGTCAGCTCTCGTCATAAGCAGCGCCGGCCTCTCAGCTTGCTGGGATTTGACGATATACTTACGGATATGCATACCGTTATGGCAGATATACACACCATAGCGGCACATATGTACATACAATAGCTATACCATAGCCGCACTCCTACATACGAATATTGACACAAGTCGCGTTTAGTCTGGAGTTTGAACTCTTTTCTCGGAACACACACGCTTCTCGAGACACACAAGCAGTCAAACTTTATAATTTTCTCGAGTCATGCAAGTAGTCAAGATTTAAAACGTTCGCGAGGTACGCAAGAAGTCAAACTTTTAAAACTTTCTCGAGACATACAAGAAGTCAAACTTTAAAACTTTCTCGAGACATACAAGAAGTCTATTTAAAACTTACTCGAGATACAGAAGCAGTCAAACTTACAAGCAGTCAAACTTTACAACTGCTGTCTCAGGTCAAACTTTACAAAACCCCACCCGCATGAGTATCGAGCACAACGTGGTGGTTAATGAACCTGGCGTAACCAGCTGTTCTAATTAATTAGATACATAGATAAATGGCTGCCCCACCCATCATACACTACACCATAACCAGTTGTATTCAACAGACAAATAGCTATCATGCACCATCCAACATAGAACTACTCTGTTGTTTTAATGCATCTTGCAGCATCTTACAGACATTCAAAGTAACCAAGTCAAGGTCCCTATCAAACCTGACTGTCTACGGGGCAAGTGAAGTAGAGTTCTGCTTCTGTGGCCTCGGCATGTGAAGGAATAGAATGGTAAGCATTATAACCAGCCGCTTTTACTTTCCCTAATTTGAGTTAGGTACCCATCAGAGCTGGGAGGACTCATGCACGTTCTACGTATTTTAACCATGATTCGAACTCGAGAATTTTGGGTAGCAGTCGTATGCTCTGTCATTCGACTATTTCGTCGCCCAAAACATCATTGCCAGATTATTAATTCGAGTTTATAAAATGTGTTCGTTTCTTTGTTGTATTTTATATTGAAAAGACTAAAATATACATAAAGCTGTTCAATGAATGAGTTAGCAAAGCATTGAATGCATCCCCGAATACGCCAGTGTAATTTTCATAGCTTCGGCGCCAGCTTCACCTAATAATCAATATCCGATAGCTAATACATGATTGCACGCGAGCCCCCCACCCCCCACCCCCCCTTACGTTTACGAGACTTAGCTCAATAACAACACCATACGATTGGTCAGTTTTTTATATCGTTAACCATGCTCAACGTCCACACTGCTAACACTACTCAGCATTTATATCACTATCAAATAAGCAATGAAGACAATGCCAGAAGCTATAGGGCCGATGCACACATCTATAATGACAATGACAAAAGCTTTAGGGCCGATGCGCACAACTAAAATGTCAGTGATAGAAGCTATAGGGCCGATGCACACAACTATAATGACAATGCCAGTAGCTACATACAGCTTTGCTGACTTTTATAATCACAGAATTAGCCAGTCAATTAATAATTTTTTGTTTGTTTATTCTCTTAAACAAAGGAGAAAAAGGACAAAGGCAAGCAACTCGAAATGGTTTGAGATGGGGGGGGGGGGGGTTACTGCTGAGGTAAGCATCAAAGAGGCACCATAGTACGTCTGTAGGCCGGGTCAAACATACCTGAGCCACTCAGCTACCTTTGATCAACGGTGTGTCTGTCAACAAGGACGTCCTTCACCTGCTGATAGGACAGGTGAGGATCTAACCGCCGGGGTAGACGGGAACAATGGGGACTGGCTAGACTTCAACGTTAGCAATAGTAACTTCCCTAGATTTCAACACACGCAGAACTTATTATTCTACCCTACACAAGTCACAAAGAAAAACTTTTCCTAAGCCATCTTCACTTTAAATCTTTACTTTAGAAACTAAAACAAAAAGCGAGCTATGTCACACACACACACACACAAAAAAACAACTAAAAACGAAACAAAAATACTGTTCTACACTTAACCAATCACACTAACAGCAGCTGGCTAATTGTTGAAGAAACAAGAACATACACTTAGCTAAAATAAACGATATTATTTTTTTAACGTGTAGACATGTACTGGAGAAGTACGATCCTGGGAAGTCTGGCTATTGAAACACTTGAATGTTACATAGCGTTTACTATTAGAAGTCTGGCTATTTGAACATTGGGATGTTAAAATTCATCAGTTACAATCAAGCGCAATGGACACGAAGACTGAATGAATGGCAGGTCTAACTTAAGTATAACGACGTGCTGCGTATATTGACCTAAACTCAAGGCTATCTACCTGCCCTTTGAACACTCCCTGTAGGTGAGCAGAGACATGGGCTGGAGCCAAAACGCACGTGATGTAATGGTGTATATCTTTTTTTTTAAAAAACCTGTCGACCTTTAATAAAAAGCACTAAAAAACTAAGCTCAAGAGATGAGAAAAATAGAAGACAGTGAAGGTCTTGTTGGGTTTTTTAATCTACCTTCCGTCCGTACCCCCATCCCTCCACTCCTGGATAAATTATTTTAACCTGAGCTGCATTTAGGTTAGTGCTGGCCACTCAACAGGTAGCTCGTGAGATGGTTGCCGTCGTGCAGTGCCAGCAGCATTTTAGGCTACTCAACAGGTAGCTCATGAAATGGTTGCCGTCGTATAGCAGGAGGCACTGCCCGCAGCATATAGGCTACCCAACAGGTAGCTCGTGAGATGGTTGCCGTCGTGCAGTGCCAGCAGCATTTTAGGCTACTCAACAGGTAGCTCATGAAATGGTTGCCGTCGTATAGCAGGAGGCACTGCCCGCAGCATATAGGCTACCCAACAGGTAGCTCGTGAGATGGTTGCCGTCGTGCAGTGCCAGCAGCATTTTAGGCTACTCAACAGGTAGCTCATGAAATGGTTGCCGTCGTATAGCAGGAGGCACTGCCCGCAGCATATAGGCTACCCAACAGGTAGCTCATGAGATGGTTGCCGTCGTGTAGCTCGTGAAATGGTTGCCGTCGTGTAGCACGAGGCACCATTATGCCAGAGAGTATTTGAGCACGGGGACGCGAGAATCAAAGTTATAAACGGTCTACGTTTACTGCCGCCTGCTGACAACCATGCTTCAACCCTACATTTATCGTTCTTCATCTATTGCTGACAACCATGCTTCAACCCTACATTTATCGTTCTTCGTCTATTGTTGACAACCATGCTTCAACCCTACATTTATCGTTCTTCATCTATTACTGACTACAGAAAGTATTCAATTCGCTAGGGTATAAGAACAGAATCGTAAAAAATCGATTAAAAATTATGTGGTTTTTCTTTTAATTAATAATCTCACGAGTTAAGTAAAACATAAATAAAGAACGATAAAAAATGTGTTCTAGCGTTCGAAGATGTCATCAACTGCGAGTTAAGTAAACATTCAACAAAATACAATTAAAAACACCATAGCAGCAGTCAGGAAGCTAGCAGGCCCTGATAACAACAATAGAACAATACAGAACGGACTTAAATGACATTGTTAGACAAGAGTGGTGTGACAATCTAAATACTGACAAGTGGGGCAGGGGGAGGCACAGCTCAGAACACGAATGTATGAACAATACAGGTTACTCACATTCGTTTCTAAAAATATTACAGGATGTCTATTTATAGACCGTCGATACATTCATTACACTTTAAGTAAACAGAGGACGATTCGGTCATCACTGAACAAAGTTGACCATGAGAAATATTCGTAGGAGGTTATTTAGTACTAGGTCGTTCATGACAGATTCACACCAATATGAATACCGCAATACTACACAAAACACTGCGAGACAACTAAGTTTTTGAAAAAACAATATTAACAGCAAATAATTGCGAGACAACTATGTGTAAATAAAGTAAATGATACAATATTAAAAGCAAAAAAAAATTGCCAGACAACTAAGTTTAAATGATACAATATTAAAAGCGAACAGTTGCGAGACAACTAAGTTTAAATTGCTGAATTTTAACAGCAAAACATAGCGAGACAACTGAGTTTAATGATACAGCTTTTATAAAAATAATACTGCAAGACAACTTAATTTAAATCAAAATATACTATATATATATATATATATATATATATATATATATATATATATATATATATATATAATAAATGCACCAAAATTTGCAAGATAACTAAGTTTAAATGATACAATATAAAAAATAATTGCAAGATGACAGTGTAGAAAAGATACAACATGCAACATAGAAGTGTATCACACCAGGCAGTACTCAACACATAACATAAAACTCACCAACTCACCCACTATAAAAAAAACTTGGATAAACTTACCAATCTTTGGAGTCGAGTGGTTCTGCGTGCCGTCTGGTTCCCGAATTACACCTTTTCGTATCAACTCCTCCCTGGACGTACGCATGGAGATTTTGCGTTCGATTTCTGAAGCGAAGACGGAAAGCGTCCATTCAAAATGGCCTGTGTGTGGTGAGACCTCTACACTACCTACATGGGTACGTCTAAACAAATAGTGCGTCCACCTAGCAAGGCTCGCATCAAGAAGTCGCATGCATGTACAAAGCTAATACCGGTAAATCATGCAAAAAAAAGGGTCGATATGCTGATTGCAAAATAATATTTTTTTATCGATACCGTTTTGTTCAAATGTTGAGGGGAGTATACCATGTATAAAAAAAAATTGGAGGAGAGAATTACACTTCTTCATGAAAATACGTAGCGCGGAAAATTGTAACGAAATGTTGGGCAAAAATTAAGGAGCGATGCTAAATGAAACTTGGTGCTTCACTTACAGTAGCAAGAATTTAAGGTTTGTAATAAAAACATAAGCAGATTTTACATTAGCAAGAATATATTTTAAAACAGTATCATAATTGTACATCTGCACTAGCGTATTTGTCATTTTGTGACCATCTTTCTGTTTGTATGGACCTTAATAAAACGTACACCGAAAATACCTTGAAGGTAAGCACCCGAAAGGTAATTTCAATAACGTCGCCATGACGTCAATGCACCCGATCACAATTTTCACTTTATTTAAGTACTATTGTATAATAGAGAAGGAACCTTTAGGTATTAAAGGACCGTCGTGGGTTAGGGGGGGAGGGGGGAATGTCGACCGTGCAGTGCCAAAATCATGTCTAGCGCGTTAAGTACTCTCATTTGGAGTAAACGTTCAAACGCGATCTATCCAACCCCTGCTCAACCCTCTCCCGTCATTAGACTTACATGAATTAATGTGCCTTATATGTTTCCCAAGTTTCAACTCTCTACCACAGTCTTTCGTCGTTGGATTTACGTGACTTAATGTGCTTTATATGTTTCCCAAGTTTAATGCACATATAAACGTGCTGTTTTAATCACTCAGGTAAAAGAGATCCCGCCCCCACGCTGTGTTCAATACATTGCTATGGTTACTAAGTATTGTGCTTAAAGTCATACGTGACGAGTGTGACGTCAGCTAAGCCTGACTTCCCGCCTATGTCAGCAGAAGAGCCTCGAGGCTAGGGGAGTTAAACAGTCCCCTTTTTTTTCTAGCGGAATTTTTTCAAAATTAATTTTTGAGCTTTGTTTTAAATTGTCCCGGATAGCACAAGCCGGTTAAAAAAAAACAATTTCTCCATAAAGTAAACTTCTCAATGACATCTTAATTTGTTTAAACTTCATCTCATCAATCCTAGACAGCACATGTGAAGGGCACCCAATACACTTGGCATCGCATGCAGGCTCTGTTGGTTCGACTTCTATCATATTTATTCCAATTGTTTTTTCTAGTTTGTTCATTTTGTTTTTTGAAGTTTGTTCAAACTGTTTTTGCAACTTCTTTTATGTTTTAGCAACTTATTTTTTAGGTTTTTGCAACTTGTTTTTACGTTTTTCTACTTATTTTTACGATTTTGCAACTTGTTTTTACAACTAGTTTTTACTTGCTTATTTTTCAATAGAAACGTTTTAATTTTAAACTTTGGAGCTAAGAGTCAAATTATTTCTACTACCAACATGAAGGAAACTGAAATTAGTTCATCTTGTAATGTAGTTCTTATACTTGTTCCACGCACTAGTTTTTCAAACTTTTCTTAATAAAAGTTATTTTACTAAATGAGGGTGTGGTGGTGCAATTCTTTATTCTTGCCGAGCGACTGTTAACGGCACTACGTATAAAGCAAAGTTACTTAAAAGTTTCTGTCCCATGAGGGTCGGCTTCGTGTTCTGCTGACAAAATTTATACGTCTTGATCTATTTATAGAAGACGTCATTGATTTATGAACTCACATGATACCAGTGAATGCGGGTGGGGGGGGGGGGGTCGCTTCATATGGCAAGTGAAGCGTGAAGACTGGTGAAGCGTGTAGTCATACACTGCAAGTTCACGGTGAACTCGGTGACGTCATCCCAGTGACCCCAGCGAGGTGCTGAGGCGCACCGATTTGTATCACACTTCACCAAGCCCTCACTATTTATATGCGTGGGGGGGGGGGGGGGGGGGGGGGGGGGTTGGATAAGAACGGGGGGAGGGTGTGCCAACTTCAACTTTTCAAATTTTAAACTGTTTTGGAGCTAGAAAATTCATTGGTACAACATCATTTTGTTTTCTGAATATGTAGTACAGTAGTACAACAAAGGTAGACACAGAGGTACAAAGTTATGAAAAAAATATATGAGATAACGGCAGTTGAAACTGGACTCTGTTAAACATTACAAACCAATCAGCACTACACTGGGGGTCCACTGAGTGATTTTGTTCCCCTTACAGCATTATTAGTACTTCTAGTACCGGAACTCACGTATACATGATAGAAATCTCTGTAGCTTCCAACTATATATACGTAACCGTATCTGCTGAGGCTTTTTTTCTTTAGGCTTTACAGGCCAGACCAGCTGTTTAAATTCACCCACTCGGTCAAACTTTCCGACAGTCAAAGCAACAATACCACATACTTATTTATATTTATGTATGTGGTTTATATGATGACATAGTTGCTAGGTCCTTCGGGAAAGCTGTAGTTTTACCATAGAGCTTACCTCGACATATAAGTGAGGGAGAGGGGGGGGGGGGGGCAGTAGACAGAGGTAGATGGTTAGAGAGAAATTAAAACAGCTCACACAGACGATAGAGACCTTGAGACACCACGCTAGTTAAATCTAGCAATGAACTCCAAGAGTTCAAGGCCGACTAGCTGGAAACACGTGGTGTGGGGGTTCTAGGCCGAGAAGAGGTCAAACAGCTACTCACCCACGGCCGCCTTCTCGATCCGCTCGCTCTTTTTCTTCCGCTTCCACTTCCAGGGGCGGAATATTTTCCCCAGGGTCGACAGCTTGCTCTTCCGTTCTGCGGGCGGGGTGGCGCTGGCTGAGGCTGTGACCGGCTTGCTGTCCCCGTTCTTCCGTGCATCTAGGGAGAGAGTCAGAAACAGGGGGTTATGGCGGGGGTAACTCGTGCAGAGCCCAGCAGGACGCCGATTGCTGGACTTTGGACCTTTTCTTTGACATCATTCCGAGTTATCCGTGAATTGTGTCCGACATTTTGGTGAACATTTTTTTAGTTATCCATTGTCCAGGTTAAAAGATATCCGGTTTTTTTTCAAACACAATTAAAATTATTCATGTCTCTTATAAAATGAGACTATATTGTTCAATAAAAAAAATTTCCATATTTCTGTCAGAAATTTAATTAAAACAGTTAATGCACGAATTAGTTCTTTGTGTGTTTGTGTGTGAATGACAGTACTGTAATATACATTCTGGTTGAATTGTTAAAATAATTATAATCGAAAAAAGCTTAAAAATGGGTTGATATCGTTATAGTCAACAATGTTATTTATGTATTTTATCATCAAATTAAAATCCAGTAAAAATATATACATGCTTCAACTCATGCTTTGTTAAACACATTTAGATACAATAATTGCATTCGGAATTGTATGCAAAGAGTTAAGTTTTACAATAGGAATATTTTATTTTAAAAAATAATAGTTTTACAACATGAATGTGTTAGACTGACGGTTAAAATAAAGAATTATATACATTGACAAATATAAATTTTACTGTCTCCCTCATAAAAACTTCATTGTGACGTTTTGACACTGTCAGTAGTAACCGTGACAGTGTGAGTGTCAATTGTTTCACAAATGACACACGAGTCGTTTGGTGTGAGTAACAAAGATAGGTGAACTAGTTTATGTTGTGTTTTGGCTTTCTCATTCCTCTATGCTTTGTTTACGCATCTATTAATAGAACACCTAATATACTGCGAAAACAAACCCCCCAAAAAAAAGGGTGAAGGAGAGGGGTCATGAAAAAAAGGGGAAAAAATTGAAAAGAAACAATAAAATAACGTGCTACCCTTATTATAATGATTAAAATATAAAATGAACATGCAAAAGGGGGGGTTACCATGCTGAGGTATGATGTGAAAAATATTTGCTGTAACATTTGTTGTTAAGACTTAAAAAAAAAAGAAGAAGAAATAAGTCACTGGGCTTTACTGAGGTCATATTTTCACTTGATACCGAAATATATTAATCCATACATCCATGTACATTTCTAAACAGTTACCAATTAACCACGTCAAAAGGATAAGTTGTAACACGAGTAACGCGAATGCAAACGATTTCTAAAGAGTGGATATAATGACACAGATCTTTTTTTATCATCCTTAATGTTTAATTCAGCACTGACAAGTGCTGTTGTGTAAAAGAATCCTGACAATAGAAAATGTAGAGACACACTTGACAGGATGAAGAAATAAACTGGCCTAGATAGTTATAAATAAACAAGGCTTGACATTTGTCAATGAACACTTTGTTTACACATTTCAACGATTAATATTTGTAATACACATGACGGATCTTCGAATAACAGTTCTCGTTTCGTGTGAGTTTGAGCACACAAATCAAGATATGAACACCCCATGTGAGACAAGAAATCAACATCTCAGTAAGTAGAGAGTTTAATCCCCGCTTGGTACACAACAAATGCCTAGCACTTCGGTTCGTGGCTAATTTCGTTCCACGGTGGAATTGTATTGATTCCGTTCACCTACAACTCTGCAAGTTCGAGAATGGGGTGTTTGCGAACTGCGAGGTGGGATGGAATGGGGGTGGGGGGACGTGATCGTCCTGTATTGATATCTGACGGCACCACAAAATGGCGCCGACTGCTGCTAGAGCTCCAGGGAAGCAGAGTACTACATGTATCAATGGATAGAAATATTAGGCAGGTAGAATACAGGTAGCAATAGACAGTAATATTGGGTAGGTAGAATACAGGTAGCAATAGACAGGAATATTGGGTAGGTAGAATACAGGTAGCAATAGACAGGAATATTGGGCAGGTAGAATACAGGTAGCAATAGACAGGAATATTGGCCAGGTAGAATACAGGTAGCAATAGACAGGAATATTGGCCAGGTAGAATACAGGTAGCAATAGACAGGAATATTGGGTAGGTAGAATACAGGTAGCAATAGACAGGAATATTGGGTAGGTAGAATACAGGTAGCAATAGACTGGAATATTGGGCAGGTAGAATACAGGTAGTAATAGACAGGAATATTGGCCAGGTAGAATACAGGTAGTAATAGACAGGAATATTGGGTAGGTAGAATACAGGTAGCAATAGACTGGAATATTGGGCAGGTAGAATACAGGTAGCAATAGACAGGAATATTGGGTAGGTAGAATACAGGTAGCATAGATAGGAATATTGGGCAGGTAGAATACAGGTAGCAATAGACAGGAATATTGGCCAGGTAGAATACAGGTAGCATAGATAGGAATATTAGGCATGTAGAATACAGGTAGCAATAGATAGGAATATTGGCCAGGTAGAATACAGGTAGCAATAGACAGGATTATTGGGCAGGTAGAATACAGGTAGCAATAGACAGGAATATTGGGCAGGTAGAATACAGGTAGCAATAGATAGGAATATTGGGCAGGTAGAATACAGGTAGCAATAGACAGGAATATTGGGTAGGTAGAATACAGGTAGCAATAGATAGGAATATTGAGCAGAGAGGCAGACAGGTACGCTGGGCAGGTAGAAACAGACAGGTGTATCAGACAGGTAGGGCTAGAAGATCAAATAAATTACTGACCAGTGTAAGTTACGAGATAAGTTAATTGTTACTGTGCAATATGTAAATATGCGTATACAATATACGTAAATGTATCTATGTAGTGAAGTATGTATGGGTGGGGGAGGGTTACAAATGTACATGTCTAAAAGACAGCACACGATCATGCAGATAAAGGTGAAAAAAACACATCAAAAAGAGATTACACTAAGTAGGAAATGTAGAAAAAACAAAATGCAGGTTTATGTTTAGTAAAAAAATGGGTTTCAGCAAATCATTTAACTAACACGCTTTTAGGGGTTAATATCTTACAGTCAAAACTAATTAGGACAAACTAAATATATTAACGTTGATTTTTTTTCCCAACAGAACTGATGGTTTAAAAAAAAACAGGTAGCATCTACGTACAGAGGCCAAACTAAACATATTAGGTTACGATTTTTTCTACTGAATGGTTTATGACAAAACAAAACACAGATGGTAGGTAAAAGCAAATATTCGCCATAACTATACGCTAAAGTAACTAAGAAACAGTTTGTTTTATAACTGATTGATAACATACTGACATACAAGCATAATAATGAAGTGAAAGAAAAAGGTGCAATGGGCAACAATGTTAAGATACAGGCATAAGCTAAACCATGAATTTATAAGGCAGAAAAGGGCGGGGGGAGATATATCCAGACATACAGGTAGATAAAAAACGGAAGAGGTGGTACGGGGAGATGATATACAGCCGCACCATGACGGGAACAGGTGCCAGCGTTGGAGGCTAGACATGTATAGGATGCAGGTGATAAGACAATGTAAATGTTACCTGCGGGGGACTGCTCATCTAAACACAGAGAGGAAACAAATACTTCAACATTAAATCTAGACATGTTCAGCAACAGGTTGGGTTCTACCTACAAATTTATTCTTCATTTCACGTACAATTAAAATCATTGCACGTACAAATTGAATCTTCATTGAACGTACAATTAAAATATTCATTGTAAGTACAAATTGAATCTTCATTGAACGTACAATTAAAATATTCATTGTACCTACAAATTGAATCTTCATTGAACGTACAATTAAAATATTCATTGTACGTACAAATTGAATCTTCATTGCACGTAGATATATAATTTAAATCTTCATTTCACGTACGTATAAAATCTTCATTGTTCAGTAGGACAGAAAGAGAGACAGCATTTTACACTAGGACCCCATTTAAAAAAAAAAAGTTTAACTATAGCATAAAGATTTGGTTAGTAGTATATTAGGTCCCTTTTGGGTATTATTTTTGGCGGAGGTGGGGATGGGGAGGAACAATGACATATAGGAAAATACTCGGGAGCAGGATGCGCAGGCGGGACAATGACATATAGTAAAATACTCCCAGCCTGGCGCATCGGGATGGGGAGGGTGGGTGAGCAGGATGCGCAGGCGGGACAACGAGATATAGTAAAATACTACGCCAACTGGGGTTGGCGGAGGTGGTGGGGAAGTAGGTCACCTTTTGGTGACCTTGTGACGTAATCATTGACCTTGTGACGTAATTAGTGACCTTGTGACGTCATCATTGACCTAGTTACGTAATTTTAATGCGTTTTTTTAATGAGTTTTAATGAGTTTTTAAAATTTTAATTAATTTTTGACCTAGTTACGTAATTTAATGCGTTTTTTAATGAGTTTGAATTTAATTTTTAAATTTTATAGTTACGTAATTTTAATGCGTTTTTAATGAGTTTTTAAATTTTTAATTAATTTTTATTATCGAGTTACGTAATTTAATTACTTTGATTGTATTTTTATTTTGTTTAATTTGTTTGTTTACTTGTTGTTTAATTTAATTACTTTGTTTATATTGTGTAATTTTTATTAACGAGTTACGTAATTTGATTATTTGTTTACTTTTTAATTATTTTTATTTTGTTTATTTTTAATTTTATTTTATTTTATAATTAGTTAAATTATTATTAACTAGTTACGTAATTTGATTTTAATTACTTTTGTTTATTTATTTATTTGATATATTTCTTTTCTTTGTTGTTTAATGTTGTTTATTTATTTGAATGTATGTATGTTTTAAATAAAAGACTAACACTAGCATGTACTAGAACAGTCTTTGTATAGGGACCATTTTCCAACACAACGAACGTTACAAAAATAGAACATCCATTAAAGATAACGATCAGCCACAGCTGTTACGTATCGACCCGCCCGCGAAGTTTTCTCACCGCTGCCCGTTTTAATGGGAATGTATTGATCGCAGCCGCTGGCCCATCACACCTAATTAAATTTTTGTTATGCTTCACCGAGTTACCCCCGCTCGGTTGACGGGTTATGGTAATTAACGACATACATTAAGTAGCTTTCCGCGAAGCACTTAGGTCATTATGCAACAGCTTTTGTGCGACAGCTGGTGCTGTAATTTACGTAATTTGATTATTTGTTTACTTTTTAATTATTTTTATTTTGTTTATTTTTAATTTTATTTTATTTTATAATTAGTTAAATTATTATTAACTAGTTACGTAATTTGATTTTAATTACTTTGTTTAATTTAATTACTTTGATATATTTCTTTTCTTTGTTGTTTAATTTGTTGGTTTGTTTGAATGTATGTATGTTTTAAATAAAAGACTAACACTAGCCGTGTACTTTGTGAATAACATCCATTAAAGATAACGATCAGCCACAGCTGTTACGTATCGACCCGCCCGCGAAGTTTCCTCACCGCTGCCCGTTTTAATGGGAATGTATTGATCGCAGCCGCTGGCCCATCACACCTAATTAAATTTTTGTTAGGCTTCACCGAGTTTCCCCCGAGCGGTTGACAGGTTATGGTAATTTACGACGTACATTAAGTGCCTCTCCGTGAAGTACGTAGGTCATTATGCAACAACTGTTGTGCGACAGCTGGTGCTGTAATTAGGCGGATCAACCGGACATTACCTATTTTGTTTATTTTTAATTTTATTTTATTTTATAATTAGTTAAATTATTATTAACTAGTTACGTAATTTGATTTTAATTTTTTTTTAAATTTTTAAATTTTTTTTTTTTTTTAAATTATTATTTTTAAATTTTATTTTTAATTGTTGTTTACTTGTTGTTTAATTTAATTACTTTGTATAATTTATTTGTTTGAAATTCATTTTAATTAGTTTGCTGTTAATTACTGGCGACAGATGTTACCAAGCGGGTGGTGGTGGTGGTGGTGGTGGTGGTGGTGGTGGTAAATTTGCTTAAGATTATAAACTTCAAGTTTTAAAAATCAACAACGTTATGGACCATTCAGCAACACAACGAACGGTTACCGAAAATAGAACATCCATTTAACCACATCTGTTACTTAACGATCCGTGATCCTTTGTTGACACGCGCTGCGCTTTTAATGGGAATGTATTGATCGCACCTACTGACCATCAGTATGATGGTCCATCTATGTGTAATTTTTTATTAACGAGTTACGTAATTTGATTTTAATTTTTTAAATTTTTAAATTTTTTTTAATTTAATTTTATAATTAGTTTAATTATTATTAACGAGTTACGTAATTTGATTTTAATTTTTTAACTTTTTAAATTTTTTAAATTATTATTTTTAAATTTTATTTTTAATTGTTGTTTACTTGTTGTTTAATTTAATTACTTTGTATAATTTATTTGTTTGAAATTCATTTTAATTAGTTTGCTTTTAATTTCTTTGTTGTACGCCGTTTGAAATAAAAGACTAACACTAGCGTGTACTAGAAAGTGTCATTGTGTATAACATCCATTTAACCACAGCTGTTACTTATTAGCGACAGCTTGTACTTATCGATCCGCCCGTAATCCTCCCAGGCGCTCCCCGTGGTTGCTTAATAGCGGGCTCACTGAAGCGATCACAACAGGTAATTAATCGAAGCCATTAAGTCCCTCTCCGCGTTAAGTGTGGCGACAGCTGGTGCTGTAATTAGTCACGGCTCTCGGCTTTTTTCATTAGACTACAGCTGTACATGAACTATGTTCACATATCGTACGCCCGGTCATTCTTTGATCAAATTAAAAAATTTTGTTTCCACATGTCATGCGTACCGTCCCTTGCTATGTATGAAAGATTAATGGTTGTAACTATTCGCTTATAGCGAGGGTCAGCGAAAACAAAAATATATTTAAGGGTCGGAATTTTCTTTCAACCACCGTTAAGTCAGGTTTTGAGACGAAACGAAGTCTCGGTAGGTTCGTGTTTTTTAATGGGCGACAGGGCGACTTGGTGCGTTGGTACGTAGGTATGCGGGGTAGACATGTTTTTTACAAGTCTGGAAAAGTAATTACGTTTTTTATGACCGTTCCGATTTTCTTTTGATCTGACCACCATTTGACCACACTGAGCCAGATAAATTTAACAATTGTCGCAGCGGGGTTTATTTTAAGTGCACCCCGTGCACGCTTGTTTACATTTTAAAAGACGTGTCGCGTGTCTTCCCCTTACGGCTTCCCTAATAGAGAAACGAGAGGAAAGACAACTGTTCTAAAATTACAACAACCTTGTCTACAGACACGAGTATCGTCCCTTGTGAAAAAATTCGCGTCAGAATCCTTAACTAAACAGTCAATTTCTTTAAAAAGTTAAAAAATAATTTAGGAAGACAAGGGTTAACAAAATATATATCTTAGTCTTGCAGCAGATTACCTTCCCATGTTCGCTTTAGTATTACAGTTTTCATCAATCTTCTTTTTGACTTGAACTTCTTTAATTTTTAAGAAAGTTAACTTATACATAATACATTACGTCTAATGACAATTTTTTTATTTTTACCACTCAATGTATTTTCTTTTTCTATATCTTACATTGTCATCTTAATTTTTGATCACCTTAGGTGGTGGTAAGGTGGTAAGGTGGTGGTAAGGTGGTGGTAAGGTGGTGGTAAATTTGCTTAAGATTATAAACTTCAAGTTTTAAAAATCAACAACGTTATAGTACGTCGTGTCAAATGACACACCGTTAAAATGTCTACATTTAAAGTTCACCAAAATAATGACGTAAAAACTAAATATGATATGACGTTAGCATACATATCATTCAATCTAATCACTCTAAAGTACAAATCAATAATTTTGATTGATTAAGGGGCTGGGTGAGTTATTTTTATCACTATTCGCCCTTCCCCTTCCCTTTGTCCACAACCCCGTTCCCCTTCTCCCATCCAACCTTGCGTCATCACACTAACCTCAATACCAACCGCTAGATAAACAGACCGTACTACTACTCACACTATTCCTTGGACAGACAAAGGCTGTATGACAATCCTACAGACAAATATTTATTCAACTAATATCACAACCCCCTAGAAACCACTCCAACAGACTGGGATACATAACTTGTAGACACCACTCCTCGTTGAATATCTCTTGCACCCTACCTACATCGACAACTTTGTCCGCCACCCTCGCCCCCGTCCCTAGTATGAACTCGGTTACCAACAATTTCAAAACATGCATGTTCCGAGTTCAAAACCAACCTTCACCGACACTAGTATGAACTCGACCCCTAACACTTCCAAAACATGCCTGTACTAACTTTGAAACCACTTCGGTGAAAACTTCACCGACCCTAGTATGGACTCTACACCTATCGATTCCAAAACACGCATGTTCCGAGTTCAAAACCAACCTTCACCGACACTAGTATGAACTCGGCTACCAACAATTCCAAAACATGCATGTTCCGAGTTCAAAACCAACCTTCACCGACACTAGTATGAACTCGGCTACCAACAATTCCCAAACATGCATGTACCAACTTTCCAACCTGCCTCAGTGCTAACAAAATTCCCCGACCCTAGTATGAACTCGACTGCCATCAATTCCTAAACATCCATGTACCAACTTTGTAACCTACCTCGGTGAAAACTTCACCGACCTTAGTTTAACTCTACCTAACAATTCCAATGATGCATATACGAACTTTGTAACCTGCCTCGGTGAAAACACCCCCGTCCCTAGTATGAACTCGGTTACCAACAATTTCAAAACATGCATGTTCCGAGTTCAAAACCAATCTTCACCGACACTAGTATGAACTCGGCTACCAACAATTCCTAAACATGGATGTACCAACTTTGCAACTTACCTCGGTGTTAACGAAAACTCCCCTGACCCTAGTATGGACTCTACACCGACTGATTCCAAAACATACATGTTCCGAGTTCAAAACCAACCTTCACCGACACTAGTATGAACTCGGCTACCAACAATTCCTAAACATACATGTAACACCTTTGCAACCTGCCTCGGTGAAATCATCTCCGACCCTAGTTTGAACTCGGCTGCCAACAATTTCAAAACATGCATGTTCCGAGTTCAAAACCAACCTTCACCGACACTAGTATGAACTCGACCCCTAACACTTCCAAAACATGCCTGTACTAACTTTGAAACCACTTCGGTGAAAACTTCACCGATCCTAGTATGGACTCTACACCTATCGATTCCAAAACACGCATGTTCCGAGTTCAAAACCAACCTTCACCGACACTAGTATGAACTCGGCTACCAACAATTCCAAAACATGCATGTTCCGAGTTCAAAACCAACCTTCACCGACACTAGTATGAACTCGGCTACCAACAATTCCCAAACATGCATGTACCAACTTTCCAACCTGCCTCAGTGCTAACAAAATTCCCCGACCCTAGTATGAACTCGACTGCCATCAATTCCTAAACATCCATGTACCGACTTTGTAACCTGCCTCGGTGAAAACTTCACCGACCTTAGTTTAACTCTCCCTAACAATTCCAATGATGCATGTACGAACTTTGTAACCTGCCTCGGTGTTAACAAAACTCCCCCGACCCTACTATAGACTCGACCCCTAACAATTCCAAAACATGCATGGTCTAGCTTCGAACCTCCCTCGGTGAAAACGTCACCGACTCGTGTATAAAATCTGTCCCAACCAACTCCAAACCTTCCCTGGGCACCCAAATAAAAATAACTCACCCAGCCCCTTAATCAATCAAAATTATTGATTTGTACTTTAGAGTGATTAGATTGAATGATATGTATGCTAACGTCATATCATATTTAGTTTTTACGTCATTATTTTGGTGAACTTTAAATGTAGACATTTTAACGGTGTGTCATTTGACACGACGTACTATAACGTTGTTGATTTTTAAAACTTGAAGTTTATAATCTTAAGCAAATTTACCACCACCTTACCACCACCTTACCACCACCTTACCACCTTACCACCACCTAAGGTGATCAAAAATTAAGATGACAATGTAAGATATAGAAAAAGAAAATACATTGAGTGGTAAAAATAAAAAAATTGTCATTAGACGTAATGTATTATGTATAAGTTAACTTTCTTAAAAATTAAAGAAGTTCAAGTCAAAAAGAAGATTGATGAAAACTGTAATACTAAAGCGAACATGGGAAGGTAATCTGCTGCAAGACTAAGATATATATTTTGTTAACCCTTGTCTTCCTAAATTATTTTTTAACTTTTTAAAGAAATTGACTGTTTAGTTAAGGATTCTGACGCGAATTTTTTCACAAGGGACGATACTCGTGTCTGTAGACAAGGTTGTTGTAATTTTAGAACAGTTGTCTTTCCTCTCGTTTCTCTATTAGGGAAGCCGTAAGGGGAAGACACGCGACACGTCTTTTAAAATGTAAACAAGCGTGCACGGGGTGCACTTAAAATAAACCCCGCTGCGACAATTGTTAAATTTATCTGGCTCAGTGTGGTCAAATGGTGGTCAGATCAAAAGAAAATCGGAACGGTCATAAAAAACGTAATTACTTTTCCAGACTTGTAAAAAACATGTCTACCCCGCATACCTACGTACCAACGCACCAAGTCGCCCTGTCGCCCATTAAAAAACACGAACCTACCGAGACTTCGTTTCGTCTCAAAACCTGACTTAACGGTGGTTGAAAGAAAATTCCGACCCTTAAATATATTTTTGTTTTCGCTGACCCTCGCTATAAGCGAATAGTTACAACCATTAATCTTTCATACATAGCAAGGGACGGTACGCATGACATGTGGAAACAAAATTTTTTAATTTGATCAAAGAATGACCGGGCGTACGATATGTGAACATAGTTCATGTACAGCTGTAGTCTAATGAAAAAAGCCGAGAGCCGTGACTAATTACAGCACCAGCTGTCGCCACACTTAACGCGGAGAGGGACTTAATGGCTTCGATTAATTACCTGTTGTGATCGCTTCAGTGAGCCCGCTATTAAGCAACCACGGGGAGCGCCTGGGAGGATTACGGGCGGATCGATAAGTACAAGCTGTCGCTAATAAGTAACAGCTGTGGTTAAATGGATGTTATACACAATGACACTTTCTAGTACACGCTAGTGTTAGTCTTTTATTTCAAACGGCGTACAACAAAGAAATTAAAAGCAAACTAATTAAAATGAATTTCAAACAAATAAATTATACAAAGTAATTAAATTAAACAACAAGTAAACAACAATTAAAAATAAAATTTAAAAATAATAATTTAAAAAATTTAAAAAGTTAAAAAATTAAAATCAAATTACGTAACTCGTTAATAATAATTAAACTAATTATAAAATTAAATTTAAAAAAATTTAAAAATTTAAAAAATTAAAATCAAATTACGTAACTCGTTAATAAAAAATTACACATAGATGGACCATCATACTGATGGTCAGTAGGTGCGATCAATACATTCCCATTAAAAGCGCAGCGCGTGTCAACAAAGGATCACGGATCGTTAAGTAACAGATGTGGTTAAATGGATGTTCTATTTTCGGTAACCGTTCGTTGTGTTGCTGAATGGTCCATAACGTTGTTGATTTTTAAAACTTGAAGTTTATAATCTTAAGCAAATTTACCACCACCACCACCACCACCACCACCACCACCACCCGCTTGGTAACATCTGTCGCCAGTAATTAACAGCAAACTAATTAAAATGAATTTCAAACAAATAAATTATACAAAGTAATTAAATTAAACAACAAGTAAACAACAATTAAAAATAAAATTTAAAAATAATAATTTAAAAAAAAAAAAAAAATTTAAAAATTTAAAAAAAAATTAAAATCAAATTACGTAACTAGTTAATAATAATTTAACTAATTATAAAATAAAATAAAATTAAAAATAAACAAAATAGGTAATGTCCGGTTGATCCGCCTAATTACAGCACCAGCTGTCGCACAACAGTTGTTGCATAATGACCTACGTACTTCACGGAGAGGCACTTAATGTACGTCGTAAATTACCATAACCTGTCAACCGCTCGGGGGAAACTCGGTGAAGCCTAACAAAAATTTAATTAGGTGTGATGGGCCAGCGGCTGCGATCAATACATTCCCATTAAAACGGGCAGCGGTGAGGAAACTTCGCGGGCGGGTCGATACGTAACAGCTGTGGCTGATCGTTATCTTTAATGGATGTTATTCACAAAGTACACGGCTAGTGTTAGTCTTTTATTTAAAACATACATACATTCAAACAAACCAACAAATTAAACAACAAAGAAAAGAAATATATCAAAGTAATTAAATTAAACAAAGTAATTAAAATCAAATTACGTAACTAGTTAATAATAATTTAACTAATTATAAAATAAAATAAAATTAAAAATAAACAAAATAAAAATAATTAAAAAGTAAACAAATAATCAAATTACGTAAATTACAGCACCAGCTGTCGCACAAAAGCTGTTGCATAATGACCTAAGTGCTTCGCGGAAAGCTACTTAATGTATGTCGTTAATTACCATAACCCGTCAACCGAGCGGGGGTAACTCGGTGAAGCATAACAAAAATTTAATTAGGTGTGATGGGCCAGCGGCTGCGATCAATACATTCCCATTAAAACGGGCAGCGGTGAGAAAACTTCGCGGGCGGGTCGATACGTAACAGCTGTGGCTGATCGTTATCTTTAATGGATGTTCTATTTTTGTAACGTTCGTTGTGTTGGAAAATGGTCCCTATACAAAGACTGTTCTAGTACATGCTAGTGTTAGTCTTTTATTTAAAACATACATACATTCAAATAAATAAACAACATTAAACAACAAAGAAAAGAAATATATCAAATAAATAAATAAACAAAAGTAATTAAAATCAAATTACGTAACTAGTTAATAATAATTTAACTAATTATAAAATAAAATAAAATTAAAAATAAACAAAATAAAAATAATTAAAAAGTAAACAAATAATCAAATTACGTAACTCGTTAATAAAAATTACACAATATAAACAAAGTAATTAAATTAAACAACAAGTAAACAAACAAATTAAACAAAATAAAAATACAATCAAAGTAATTAAATTACGTAACTCGATAATAAAAATTAATTAAAAATTTAAAAACTCATTAAAAACGCATTAAAATTACGTAACTATAAAATTTAAAAATTAAATTCAAACTCATTAAAAAACGCATTAAATTACGTAACTAGGTCAAAAATTAATTAAAATTTTAAAAACTCATTAAAACTCATTAAAAAAACGCATTAAAATTACGTAACTAGGTCAATGATGACGTCACAAGGTCACTAATTACGTCACAAGGTCAATGATTACGTCACAAGGTCACCAAAAGGTGACCTACTTCCCCACCACCTCCGCCAACCCCAGTTGGCGTAGTATTTTACTATATCTCGTTGTCCCGCCTGCGCATCCTGCTCACCCACCCTCCCCATCCCGATGCGCCAGGCTGGGAGTATTTTACTATATGTCATTGTCCCGCCTGCGCATCCTGCTCCCGAGTATTTTCCTATATGTCATTGTTCCTCCCCATCCCCACCTCCGCCAAAAATAATACCCAAAAGGGACCTAATATACTACTTTGGTTGTTTGTTTTTAAATTTAAATTAATAAAATATTGACTGGTTTTTGAAAGCAAAAAAAAAATAATAATAAAATTCCCCATTAATTTATCAAGTAAGTATTTATATATTACAGAAAATAACTTTTTTTTAAAAAAATATAAGCTACAGATGCAGTAAGTCTACCCCAATCAGTATAGAAACACTCATGTCATGTTTTGAAAGTAACTCCAATATTAAACACGGTTATCCTCAACTTGAACACGTTTATCCAATGAATAAGACAGTTATGCTGAAACAGAAATTACAAGTTGTATCCAGTATAATGTAGATATTGTATTTATAGACACATGATGTGTCCACTATAATGTAGACGTATTGGATATATAGAGACATGATGTATCCACTATAATGTAGACGTATTGGATATATAGAGACACATGATGTTTCCACTATAATGTAGACGTATTGAATATGATGTACATGATGTAGCCACTATAATGTAGACAGATTTGTTATACTCTATATTGTAGACACAGCTGATTTAGTCAACATAACTTAAAGACATGTAGCCACTGTAACATAAAGACACATGATGTAGCACGACTGAACCCAGACACATATGATTGCATGTTGTAGTCACTGTAACATGGAGACACGTGACGTAGCACGACTAAACCCAGACACACATTATTGGATGTAGCAGGCACGATGTATGCCGGACATGGGGCTGATTGTCTGAGGACCGAGCCACCGACAAAAGGAACAGCCAATCTGTCTTCATCAGCTGACGGTGGCTCCTCAATATAAGACAGACGTGGGCTGGTTTCCTTGTGTGTTGCATCTATACAGACATTGCACATCAAAGCTACCCCCCCCCCCCACACCAGTGTTTCTTTCAGACTTTTTTCTCCGGGGGGCACTTGAAATTTTCAGGGGGGGGGGGGGGGCGGTAGACTTTCTTCGGGGGGGGGGGGGGGGGGCGGACACTGTTAAAAGTATATATTTTCTATATAAATTATATAAATTTCATTTCGTTCGGGTGGGGGGGGGAGGGGGCGGTAGAATTTTTTCGGGGGGGGGGGACTCGAAGAGATGCCTGGAAGAAACTCTAACCCCCACTTTTTCTGATCTTACTTTATCCTCTGAGAAACCAAAATAAATATCGCAATAATGTTTTAGTTATGTTTTATAAATAAACCGTTTTTTAATCTGTGCGATGTTAATGTTGATTTAAAAAAAAAAAAAAGGTTAACAAAATTATGTGAACGCTTGTGTAACCCAGTTTTAAAAATAAATTAAGCTACAAGCTGTCTGTAATGCTATAATTAAAAAATCAGTTTAACGTAACGGCCTTTCACGTAGACGTTTTTAAACGTGGAGTTAAAGTAATTTTCAAATAAACAGCGTGTACTTTTTTTTACATGTGAATAGTTCTATTTTAGGCAGCACAAAGCGCAAGTTTTTGAATACGAAACTAACCGCCCTTTATAGAAGTCAAGTGTACCACGCCAAGCTGTCTATAAACTTGATTGTCTGTCGTCAGAGTATGACGTTAAAGATTTCTAATAGAAGGTATTTACAACAATACAAACAGTAAGAAAATATATCGTAGCCTGCGCTGTTTGTTGCTATGTGTGAATCGGCTAAAGTTAATTAGTTTTTTTTTTAAATTAATACGGTGGACGGAATTTTAAAAGCGAATAAATTATTGAATTTTTCAAGCAGGGTAATAGCAGGATATTAAAACAGCAAAACACTCATGTAAAAATTGCATAAAACAATCGTCAGCTATTTAGCAAGGAAAGAATAGGGAAATCATTCAAATCACGGAGTGCCAAATTGTTTACCAATGACATATGTAGTTTAATTAGAGCAGGGGGCAATGTGGATTTAGCGCCCATGCAGTTGTCTACGTACCCTATAAGGACCAGGGGAGACTATCCATCAGATCAGTGACCGTCACATTCGTCGAGGGGAGAGGACAAATAACAATCGATACTTATTCAATCCATTCTTGTCTCATTAATTATACATACATTATATATATATATATATATATATATATATATATATATATATATATATATATATATATAGATAGATATATATATATATATATATATCGAAATAAAAAGCACATTTTTGACTCTTTAATACCTAGCAGCTGGTAAATGAAGCAGTGTGCATTAGTAAGGCGAGGGTTGGGTTTGTATAATAATGTAACTAAAGCATACATTAATGAACTACTTTTCGTTTAACAGTGTGGTAAGTAACGTTCTCATTAAATAATTAAAACAGCTTTTTTAAAGGCTTTATCTAAAATTTACTTTAAAATCTTAAAGTGCAAGAAATTAAAAAAAAAATATTTAAAATGCGAACCATAAAATGAATCATATGACTGGTTTAGCCAATCAGAGACGACGGTACAAAAACCCTGGCATGTAATTTAGCTGTTAACTGATACGTGTGTGAGATACGAGGATGCTTGTGATTGTGGGGTAGCATTACAATCAATCAAGGCAGGTGGACATTATATCATACAAGGCATCAGTGGCAGATTTGCAACTCGGTGAAGGTGCGCATAGAGAACACACCTACAGCACGGGGAAAGGAGCGCAACACACCTACAGCACGGGGAAAGGTGCGCAACACACCTACAGCACGGGGAAAGGTGCGCAACACACCTACAGTACGGGGAAAGGTGCGCATCTCGAACACACGTAGCCTACGTGTTTATCATGTATAAATTAAGGCATACTGAATAGAAAGCTGGAAACTAAAAGCTGTGTAAGGAGGTCAGTGGTTGAGAGTGGGAGGGGGGGGGAGGAGTGAACCTATTATGATACAGAGGAAAACAAATCAATTAAATTGGCATTAGGCTTGTATAACGACCTAAATAACAATAGCGTTGAAGTTAGGACATTTAATCAAGTCGTTATATTTACAAACACATACGTTTAACTTTTTAGTTACGCCCCCTTTTCTTTAACTAATAAGTATTTGTTTCTTTCAATGTAACAGTCCTATCAAGTCATCGCTTTACACTTCAATACACAACTCACATCTTATTCGTTTTAACGTACCGGCATGAATACAAAAATAAAATAGTGAGACAAATAGTGAATTTCGGAGAATTTTTGGTTGACACAAGAAATTGAAATTTGCATTTGGATGAGATATGTCGTGGACTGGGTGGAACAAAGGTTAGACAACTTAGTACTCACCAACACAAGAACCGAGTTGTTCCCCATTGTCATAATGGAGGGTAAGACCTGATTTATTTAAAACTTAAGAAAACATCAATGCATTAAAAAAATTGATTTCTATGGGAATAGTTTTTTTTTTTAATTTGTAAACTAGCGTCTAATGACTTATTATGCATTATATATATATATATATATATATATATATATATATATATATATATATATACAACACTTACGACATGTTTATGCTTCCATTAGTTTAATATATATTTTATTGCACGATTTTATAAATTATGTCACTTAACTATGGGGGTAGTTTGTATTTACAGGTATTTAGCTTAAGTGTGTGATGGGAGGGTTATTTAAATGTGCCACACAATCCAGTTTGATTTACAATATTTTAAATGATATACAATATATATTTTTTTATTCGAATTTAATAATGGGTGGTAGCAACTATGTGAGGGGCTTTTTTGTGTGAGGTTGTTTGGCCCTCTGGAAAGGGGATGAGTAGTTAGCTGAAATTGTTTAGTATCATTTAAGAAAGACATTTAAGCAAAACTTTGTTTACGCGTGTGTAGACTTTTGAACTTGCAAATAAAGAAGAAAAATAAAGTAGATTTTTTTTTTGTGTAGACACCATAAAAATAGATCGATGGATGATCCGGCAGCTGAGTCTATCAGGCACCAGGCCAAACTCTAAAAGCATTAAGGATAAGCTACTGTTTTCTTTTTTAACTGGATAGATACTCATTTTTTTCTGCTTACATAATCAGATAACGTTATAATCACGCACAGGATTAATACATTGTATTAATATGGGGGCTAATGCATTGGGTAGCTATAGTTCATACAGGGTAGTTATGATTACGTTTACAATAGCAATACTTTACCTCACACTGTTATTAATGTACAGTAGTGTTATCGACAGCATGCTTAGTATATACAGAGCATTCATTGAATTAATGACACGTTGTTACACATCGAGTTATGACACCGATAAATCGTATACCACCACTGACATTCCGTAGCCCTAATACACAGGTAGTTGAGTATATGAGAGAGTACGTCAGGGGCCGCTACTTACCCGCTTCCTTCCTCTTCCACCGGAAGCGACTCCAGGGCCAGCGCTTCCTGGAGCTGCTACTGCTGGACGACTTCTCCAAGGGCGACTCGGACAGCTCGTCACCGGAAGACAGGTCCCCAGAGGCGCTGAGCTGCCCACCCCTGAGGGTGTGGGCTTTCCCGTTGGTCTCTATGGCGTCGTCGTGGGGGTGTCTGTGACGGTGAAACCGTTTAGGCCTAGCTCCACGTTATTCTTACACCACCCCTTACCTGCTCTATACTCCCCCCCCCCCCCTCTATACAACTACGTACATTCCTATCTTTCGTCCCCCTCGCAGGCCCCTCTCTAGTTGGCTAGTTTGTCCACGTGACACACCGCCAATGTAAAGGCATATAAGGGGATGCAACAAAGGGATTCTCGCACTCTCCCAGCACTGAGCTCAGCTGGTGGTGTCGCACGCGGCGTTGGGGCCGTCGGCCCGACCTCCACGTGTTTTTCTGGGTTTGGTTTTACTTAGTTATTTCTTACTTTTACTTAACTTTACTTTTTATATGCATAATTGATTAACAGTGTATCAAGGAGTTTTAATAAATACCATATATAGATATTATCTTGCTGTCATGTATTTTTTTCATAAACACTATACATTGTTACTTTACATTGTGCTAGTCGATGACTTACCTGAATTACTTAACTTTACACTGCCCGTGCCTTAGCCCACAGGGCATTTAAATACTTATCTGACCTAAACTATTCCTGCCTGTGATGTAATTCCACGTGGCAGTTGAGTAGATATTTGTTACCTGCTGTACTACTTTTATCCTGCACGTGTATCAGCCACGGAGCAGTAGATATATATCATACACAGCCTCATTCTATTTTACTACAGGCCGTAAACTGCGGGCATTGAGTTGACCCGTAGTCATCGGACCTACAATTACTTCCCCTGCCCCGACTGAATCATCAATAAACACAGCACCGGATGCTTCAGTCGACCTTAATTATGCAAACAACCCAACCACTGAGATTGTCAGCCTTATCGGCCCCATTGTTATACCTACCACACATACCAAACCTTACCAGCCCCTGCCCAGAGGGAAAAAATTCGCCGACGAGAGGAGGATCGCTCTCGGTCCTGAATTACCTGTCGCAGCTATACAAGGGGCAGATAATCAACAAAGCAAGTTACAATTATCACCCTTAGCAACAAAATCTGGTTCTCGCCCCTTGCGGACCGAATCAGACTTATCGTCCCCAACTAACAGCACAGTCAATTACTGCGTACCTGGCCAAAACAAGAACTCTAACGCTCAAATTGGCCAACGCAGACAACCTCGTTGGAAGCCCCGCCCTCCTACATACAACTTGATGAAACAACGGTCCAAGGACACCAGCCTAAGTTATCGGGAGACGTGCCGTTTGCTCTATAGCTGTTGTGTCCATGTCTACCCATCTCTAATTACTGGCGCTTCACGTTTTGCCACCCACCCCATTCTGAGTTTTGACAAGTCACTAAGCATAACTTAGCTAGTTAGACTTAGGGTGGAATTTCTTAGTAAGTCATGGTCGATTGCCTGAACTTAGCTCAAATCCAGCCTTGCACTTAATTGATGCAAGCTGCACAGTTAAAAAATAATGAAGCTATTTTATGACTTACTTTGATATATGTTGTATACACAAGCATTGCTTTTTAAAAAAAATTCTATGGGCATTTATCATTGTCATATCTTATGTAATCATAACTTCATATCTATGCATAAATTTGTTGGTTTCCCTTGTTCTTGCAGTATTTTTCACAGGTTTCCACTGACTTCTTAGACCTGGTTGTCATACTTCTAAAACAGAACTTGGCGTTAGTTAATTTCCTGAATACAATGTAAACTTATACTGAACAAAAAAATGTCATTATTCACCGTTGTCTTATTACAATTTACATAAAAACAATTTTTGTTTTCTATAGCCTCTAATGGCATATCACAATGTTGTAATTGATGTTGGACTAATGTATACTCATTTTGCCTGTCAATGGCCTATGTTTCAATGTTATTAATTTTCGTCTAAAGACATTGTTATTTACATTTTTTGCTTAACTATACTTTGAAAGACACATGAAAAGATATTGTTTTATTTCTGGTCCGCTGAAAATTGCGTTACCACGAAATTTTAGCGAGGAAAGGGGGTGTGACGGTGAAACCGTTTAGGCCTAGCTCCACGTTATTCTTACACCACCCCTTACCTGCTCTATACTCCCCCCCCCCCCCTCTATACAACTACGTACATTCCTATCTTTCGTCCCCCTCGCAGGCCCCTCTCTAGTTGGCTAGTTTGTCCACGTGACACACCGCCAATGTAAAGGCATATAAGGGGATGCAACAAAGGGATTCTCGCACTCTCCCAGCACTGAGCTCAGCTGGTGGTGTCGCACGCGGCGTTGGGGCCGTCGGCCCGACCTCCACGTGTTTTTCTGGGTTTGGTTTTACTTAGTTATTTCTTACTTTTACTTAACTTTACTTTTTATATGCATAATTGATTAACAGTGTATCAAGGAGTTTTAATAAATACCATATATAGATATTATCTTGCTGTCATGTATTTTTTTCATAAACACTATACATTGTTACTTTACATTGTGCTAGTCGATGACTTACCTGAATTACTTAACTTTACACTGCCCGTGCCTTAGCCCACAGGGCATTTAAATACTTATCTGACCTAAACTATTCCTGCCTGTGATGTAATTCCACGTGGCAGTTGAGTAGATATTTGTTACCTGCTGTACTACTTTTATCCTGCACGTGTATCAGCCACGGAGCAGTAGATATATATCATACACAGCCTCATTCTATTTTACTACAGGCCGTAAACTGCGGGCATTGAGTTGACCCGTAGTCATCGGACCTGCTATTTTATTTTATTAACCGGCCGTAAACCCTTGCCAGAGACAAGAGGTCATCGGACCTGGTAAGAACCAATTATCATTTTAATAAGGCTGTGAACTCTGGGCATTGAATTGACCCTTAGTCATCAGACCTTAATAATATTACCTCTAGTTATACAATACTAGAATCTATATTCCCGGTAAAGAAGCGGCACAGACCCTCTTACCGGTTGAATACCAGCATTTCACTGATTTTACTATTATATCTATTATACGGTACCAAATATTTATCTTTTACCGTTAACAGTGTCTCTCGGGGACCCGAACCTCGGCCGACATAGTGCAGGGCTCTTTAGAAAGGTAGAGTCCAGATAGAGGCAAAAATTCTAGCCACAATATTAGTATCCAGAGAATGGGTTAACTTATCCACAGCTGTACGGGTGTAATGTTATCCATAATTCATAAGGCACGGGTATGATCCTATGCGGGAGAAGTGTTACTTAGAAACGCACATGTGTTTAAACACATTTGAATGTTTCATTGTCACATGCTGTTTTTGTTATCAAGTAATTAAAAAAAAAAGTATTAAAACACTATATTACAGAATTTAGCCACCACAGTTAAATAGTATCCCTCACACCTGATTTTAAAAAAAATATATAATAGTAAATAAACCATAGCAAAAAAAAATCACAAACGGTTATCTCATTAAAACGGCAGATAATCCGGAGAATTGATTAATCCCGTATCCAAAAGCCCTTAATTTCCTGTAATTAATTAACCGAAGAGAATCGTAAACACAAAACAGAAGCTAAGGCAACATAAAAAAAATAAAATAAAATCACATTCTAGAGTCTAAGTGCTAAAAGAGACGTGTCGTGCTACTGGCTCAGATATCACAATCATAGCCTGCCCATGTTAAAAGACAACAAACACATCTAGAGCAGAGTTGTCGCCCTCGTTAAGAGTGGCATCCCCTTGTAGGCCTACACGGCAGAGAGTAACATGGCCCATTTCATGTCGGCTATTTGTTTTTGTTTGCAAACCAACACAAGAATACACAGGCAATCGGCTCGCCGCAGGAAAATACCAACACAGCACACAACCTCCTTTAAGATGGAGATGAGACGCGGATAATTATTCAAACTTTTTTTTAAATTTTCTTCATATTTGTAGAATGGTTGGAGGAATTAATAAAGGTAGATGTTTGCAGCAATATGCTGTCCTAAGTTTACCCGTATCGGGGGCCTAGGCTTGTCTCTGTCGTGTGAAGGCGACATAGCAAGGCCGTCTTAAATATTAGAACAGTAGGGGGGGGGGGAGAGCCGGCGCTAGTGGTACGCGACTCGGGGAGATTTCGCACTCAGTCCGATTGTTAGCCAACATGACCATTGACAGGAGTCAAACACCTCCAGCTAGACAACCTGCACGCAGGTGCACTTTACACGAGCACGCGGCACACCTGACTCGAGAGGTGCACCCAAAGCACCTGACGGTACAGAGGTGAACCGAAGTCCTGTCAAACGCCACATGAGAAATGAACCAACACACATTTACGCTTACCAACACTTGTAGAACACTGCACTATAACTAAGACGCACACCTTCACACATGCACTACAACTCAACAACACCCAATCGTATGTAGATCTACATCAGGAAAATAATACATCACGCGTATCCACACATTTTAAAAAAATAATTAATTAAAAATGAATTCTCCAATGATTTTGAAACACGAACTGCTTATCCGTGACATACAGTGTAACACAACCCAGCCAGGGGGGATAAAATGTATATCATTCCTATCCAAGACATCGCTCTAACTAGGCCTCTCTCCACTATAACTTGTCTGGACTACTCCAAAAAACTGAAAGCAACTCCACACAGCATTGAAAAACCTACTCTCACGACAAATAGAAGGTAGGCCGAGCCTACAAAAAAAAGGTCCTATTGTTGCCACCCCACCCTCCCCGCCGCTTACACAACATGACAGGTGGGGGCCGCACAATAACCATGTGCTAATTTCTGTCCCAGCGACCCCACGCTAATTTAGCCGACACGTAGCAGCCAAGGTGGTGTGTGGACACCTGGGAAAGCATCGTTAGTCCCACGTGACGCCCGTCTTAAGTAGCTTCCACGGTCACGTGGTGGAACAATACAAGTCTGATAGATCAACAAATACGTGTCAGGTGATGTAGATTCCAAGTCTACACACTACACGGCTAATTGTCATACAGACACACACACACCGTGGAACACAGCACATATACATTTGGAACATGTGTGACCTGAAACATTTTAGCCCTTTATACCCCAATACACATGTTTCATATACCTGTACACAATGGAAAAGTGTCACAGCAGTTGCCCCACAAACTATAAAACATATTACGTACACCCAGTACCACAAACATACTTCGGGGAATGCGTCACAGACCACTTGGCTGACACACTATGGAGTGTGCTCCATATACCCAGTTGTCCCATACACTTGGTACATGTCTCATATACCCAGTACGGCACATGTCTCATACATCCAGCGACAGTTGCCCCATATATTACAACACATATCACATACAGATATACCCAGCAACAGTTGCTCCATATATTACAACACATATCCCATACAGATATACCCAGCAACAGTTGCCCCATATATTACAGCACATGTCGCATACAGATATACCCAGCAACAGTTGCCCCATATATTACAACACATATCCCATACAGATATACCCAGCAACAGTTGCCCCATATATTACAGCACATGTCGCATACAGATATACCCAGCAACAGTTGCTCCATATATTACAACACATATCCCATACAGATATACCCAGCAACAGTTGCCCCATATATTACAGCACATGTCGCATACAGATATACCCAGCAACAGTTGCCCCACATATTACAACACATATCCCATACAGATATACCCAGCAACAGTTGCCCCATATATTACAGCACATGTCGCATACAGATATACCCAGCAACAGTTGCTCCATATATTACAACACATATCCCATACAGATATACCCAGCAACAGTTGCCCCACATATTACAACACATATCCCATACAGATATACCCAGCAACAGTTGCCCCATATATTACAGCACATGTCGCATACAGATATACCCAGCAACAGTTGCTCCATATATTACAACACATATCCCATACAGATATACCCAGCAACAGTTGCTCCATATATTACAACACATATCCCATACAGATATACCCAGCAACAGTTGCCCCACATATTACAACACATGTCCCATACAGATATACCCAGCAACAGTTGCTCCATATATTACAACACATATCCCATACAGATATACCCAGCAACAGTTGCCCCACATATTACAACACATATCCCATACAGATATACCCAGCAACAGTTGCCCCATATATTACAGCACATGTCGCATACAGATATACCCTGCAACAGTTGCTCCGTACCAGGTGAAATAAAGCGGCGCAGTTGTTTTTTGTTCACAACCCAGGTGACGTCGACTAGAACATTCTGTGCCGTGTGAAACAAGGGGGTGACAAGACATTCAATCTTCAAGGTCACGTGGTTCCATCCATCTACCACACAGCTTAGCACGGCGTGATAACAAGCACAATCGGCTTGTTGGTCCCGAGAGTATGTGAGGGTGTGGGGTTGTTGACACGTGACGCTTGAGCCGGGAGGGTGGGACAATGGGAGGGTGTAGGGTGAGACAATGGGTGGGTGGAGGGTGAGGTGGAAGTAGGTGTGGAGAGGCGAGTAGAGGCTGAGGCTGGAAACGACGCGGAGGGTGTGAAGACAGAGACACTTCGACGGAGGGGTGGAGTGGAGGGACATCCCATATGCCTCTCCTAAACAAACTTCAAGATTTGTAGACAAACATGTCGTACACATCAATCCGATTACTTGAGCTTCACCTTGACACTAACTAATTATTTAAACAGCACCCCCCCCCCCCTTTCGCCTCCCTATCAGCAATCACACCCTACTGTCGTGTTTCAATGGTCTACAGATACCCCGTGCCATCGTAAGTCAAATATTTCACCTCAGATGTTTAACTCGTGTACGTCGCCGTGTCGTCTTACGTCACATAACCCTAACAAAGCCAGACAACACACCAGCTATGTACACATAGAACTAAAGACAACATTACGTCACTGGGTCCTTTTGTTTTATGTCACAAACCACCGATATACGCAGCGTTTATTTATTACCGATCCCCCTCAAACAAGCCCCCCGAGCATATTTATTCCAAGTTTTACTCTCGCCAAAACCTAGAAGCTATAATATTTCAATTGAAACATCCGTATATGAGAAAATAGTAAACTAGAATAGTACTGTGATATTAGTACAGCAAGTATAACCAGAATCACTACTGCAACCATTCAACTTAAAACTAAACGTTATAGCCGATCTCCTCAAATAGAGGTGTTCGGCTGAGCGTTAAAAAACGAGGTAAATAATGTGCAAATGATCACGTAGAAAGCGATCACAAGTCTGATCTAATTAGCTAAGTCAATGTCCCCCTTTCAGTTACATTTGCGCGTGAGCTTCTCACTGACATGGTCCACTGATTTCAAGGTCACGGGGCTACACGGATGGGTGCTGATCGATCACCCCCACCCCAGCACAATTTTAATTATCCATGCTCCAATTTTCAAGTGCTAGGGCTTCAAACAAGCCTGGCAAGTGATGCCTTAATTGCCTGAATAATTCAACAAGTAAAGGAGGTAAGACATAGATGGACGGTGTTCAGTTGTAGGTAGGTAGACTAGAGGCATTCAGCTTTACCGCCACGACAGAGCTGCTATTTACTACTTTAACAAGTTCTCTGGGCAACCAAAGCTAAGCACACCCGTATTTCCAATTCGGTTTAACCTTCTCGATCTCTATATCATGTCTGATATGGTTACTTAAAACACCAAATGATCATTGCGGTATCAAATGTGCTTGTATGACCGTTAGGATTTTTCTCAACACCCACGCTAAAGAGTTGGCTGATGAACACATCCGGGCTAAATGGGTTGGCTGATCCAACCACCCACCACACCCGCAGTTGGAGCATTGAAATACGCCCTGCAATATTTTCATTCTTCCTATGACTGAGATACAAATCTAAATATTGTTATTAATAACCTTAGAAATAGAATACTAAAAGAGGCATAAATCTTAATATGAAAGGATCTCCGATATCTGATACAGAAAAAAAAAACATTTCTTAAAGCAAAGGTGCCTTGTGAATCTGAATAAAAAACGACATTATGAAAACATTTAAAGCTTATTATTAAATACGAATACCCGGTGTAGAATTGTATCAAGTATAAAACAGAGTGGCACTGGTAAACAACGAAGGTTCTAGATGGTCTGGAACACGAACCACGCCCCCGCCGTTACTACATGGGGCTTAACTAGTAGGGGAAATGACTCGTCCCAGGGGAGCTAACTCTCGGGTAGTACGGACTGTAAACACTTCACAGTATTGAAGTCAGCCAGAGACCTGAGCATGTCAACAACTTGAGCTAACACCGGGTAAACAAAGTCTCTTATGATTCGCCATGTCGTGATTTAACCGCCTCATTCTGAAGTATCTACTTGTTCCCACTGCTTGATACCAGAGGAATACGGGAAGTGGGGTACCAGTTGGGTGTGCGATATGGTGGGTCATATGTTTCCATAATGAGTCAAATAGAACATTAAGCAAGCTTTTCATACTGAGTCACATAAAACGAGTTTCCGTGCAAATATTTCCAACAAGGGCCCACAACCCTAATGAAATGAGTATATAAAAATTGAGCCTAAAAAACCTATTGACTCACGACTGCACAAAACTAGCTCCGTTCGAGCTGAAATTATTTTACTTGAAAGTTGAGTACGCGTTTTCACCCCCAACTGGGCATTTTCAGCCGCTGACTGGAACACTTCTAATAACAATCGCCGAAGTAAAAATAAACAAACGAGAGCCATAGAGGGCCCCGCCCGCGCCACCCAATCTTGTAGCGAGAGGCCTGGCTGCTCACGACAGGGTCAGTTTGGGTCACCTCTCTCGCACGTTTTAACATTCTTTTAACCTCGTCATAAGGCTGGGTGGGACCTGTCCGAAAGGTAACCTGTGACCTGTCCAAAAGGTCACGGCAACGCATGACCCATCCAGGTCAAGACAACGGTATCCCCCCCCTCACCCTCCCCGCCCCAAACATACACCTCCCAAAATCAAGTTAAGATAGCTCAATCCTCAGCATCTTATTAAACTTAACTGTTTCATGTGAAATTATGTAGGGACTTTCGAATTAGGCTGAAACCACAGAAACCACTAGCTCACCTCAACACTTTAACTGCTACCTGCGCTATCAATCCAAACCCTAACCTTAGCCCAAAACATACCTCATGTTAACATATTTCTGGTTTAGCCGGTTTAAACTACTCCCCCCCCCCCCCCCCACATCAAACTGACACCCATCGATTTCAATGGGACCTACCAGGTTACACCGGCTAAAAATAGCCGACCTGCAATCACCTATTTCAAACTGAACCAGAAATGAATGCGGGTAAGGTCACGCTTGGGGTGGGGGGGGGGACACTTTAAAAACTGGGGATGTGTACCTTTCAACGCATCTTTGAATATGGTGACAAGGATTGGTCATAAGGAGTCGCTTTACAATTTGTTGGCTCGGGGCGTGATGTATATCTGAGGTAATAAACTCAAGTTACAACAGTATTTTCTCTTTGTGATGGCCGAGGTGGATAGCGTCCTGAATGGTACGGTGTGTATAGGAGGATCTACGTGATGGGGCGGACAGTTTAAAATTGTAGTAAACAATAGTAGTGATTTCTTAATTTAACTACTAACACTACTACAGTACTTTCTGACCAGTAGCAACAGTGGGCACTAACAACATTATGGCCTTCCCTAACAGTAGTCACTTAGACCTTTCTAACCAGTAGTGGTCACTAACAACATTCTGGCCAGTAGCACTTACAACTTTCTGGCCAGTTCCGATAGACGCAACACACAACTTTCTGATTAAACTAAACATAGATCCTCAACGAACAAAGTATAAAAAGCCACACCATGAAAACTGCACACAACAAGATATCCAACATCTGACACAACCTTAATCCACTACTGGAGCTTGCACCATAACGGACACATCCTTAACGGAACTAAATCCATGAATCACCACCACCAACATAAGAATATGGCTGTCTTAACTTCCGCAAACACCAGTACGATAAGAACCATCCGTCAATTCTAAACACAACCACTAAACCTATACAAAGTTTAAAAAAAAAACACAACCACTAGACCTATCCAGCACAACCACCAGCACCATCCGTCAATATGGCTGTCTTAACTTCCGCAAACACCAGTACGATAAGAACCATCCGTCAATTCTAAACACAACCACTAAACCTATACAAAGTTTAAAAAAAAAACACAACCACTAGACCTATCCAGCACAACCACCAGCACCATCCGTCAATAAGGGAGAGAACCACCAGCTGATCACCTGTAGAGCCTCACCACCACCACTGGCGGAGGAGGGAACGAAACTACGGTCGAGTTATCGGCGCGCCCCACCGCCCCATCTTTCATATCTAGGCCCGCAAGATACACAGCAAGGGGCGGGCGGGGTGGGGTGGGGGGGGGGGGGGTACCTTCATTGACAATACCTACAGGATGTGTTGGAGGCGATTAGCACTGAGGCGAAAAATGAATGGCAACAACTTCGTCACTTGGTAATACATAGGCCCACAAGTGGCAACTCTTAGTCTATTCGTACGCCAAAACTTTTTTTATTTTTAAAATATGTGTTTCTTGTAAAAGTTTGTTTTAAAATACTTTAACCTTACAAGACCCGTATTTACGACTACCGCTTAGGCTATTTATAATCTAACTGCACATCTATGCATAAGTAAATAGACACTAAGGGCAAGCAACTCTAAGCAGCAAACGGCAAAGGGAAACAACACATAATTAAAACACGTACCAGATTTAGATAAAAGTAAAAAATTACGGAACACAAACGACAACTTTGTTGTCAAATTTATCAAAGCACTTCCTAGAAATATTTAAACAACACCCCCACACAAACACAGAATCCGCGGCCTTACCTCCCCTTATTTTTTTACACAACCAACACACTAGTGTGCTAAGGGGAGAGAGAAAAAAGGTCAGAGTGAAAATAAGGGGCCACTATCCGGTATTCTTTAAGAGAACTCTGTAGATAACACCCGGCACGCGATAGAGCAACCACCGGCTGGTGAGTACATCTAAACACTGCGGGGAACATTTGACTTACACGCAGAACATGGTGAGTGTATTTTAAAACAAGTTAATTAAAAAGTCTAGTGACATTTATGCGCAATTTCCTTATGTTATCTAAAAATAGCTCTGACGTATAATGCTGGGATGCGTTCAAGCTAGAAGAACGATCGGTTTGTAGGTGTTTATGTAATTTTAAAATTTGTGACTAAACGAGAGGATATTTTTGAAAACTTTCTTCGGCAATATTGTTCTAAATTATGGCAGGAATCGATTGGTACATGTTTCAAGTCGCTAAGTCGTCTGGTTGCCGAGATATGGGCCAAAAACTGCATTTTTTCGAGGTTTTTTGGATTTTCCGGGTAATACATGAAAGAAACCCGGAATTTTTATGGCCTATGCTCATTCTCGTAACTTGCTTAACATAATTGCTTTTGGAACTAGTCATCGATATTGCTTCGTTGAGGAGGAGATACGACTTAAAGCCCGGACACACATTCATCCATACATTCATTCATCCATCCATCCATCCATTCCCAGAAATGACGCGTTAATAAACGCAATTCTCCAGAATGGAAATTGCGCTAAAAAGACAGATACAATGTTGTAGTGCAAGAAGATAACCATACACGACCTAAACCTAACCCTTACCCTAACTTTACTTCTTTCTGTATCACAGGTTAAACAGTAAGACGATAACCATACACGTTGTTACCCTTACTTAAAAATCTAAGTAGTTAACAAAATCATCACAGAAAGAAAAAAAAAACAACTAAGGCGAATGAAGTGAACACACGCTTGTAAATCCCAGGTAACTGAAGTTAAACTTTAAGCAAACGAATTATCCAATCTCAACAGGTGTTGGCCTAGTACACGCCGTACATTACCAGTCACATGTGTAGCTGTCCATCCATCAACCCAGTCAAACAGAATAAAAAAATACAAACGGCGCCACATGTGAATAAACAAAAAATTCTCTCTCCTTTTCCAACTAGAAACATTTAGGTAAAAATTTCACACCAAACTTGCAACTAGCTTGGTGCGTACACACACGGATTAAGCGCCACAGCTGCGGTCTGTATGTAAAAATAATTCCCTTTTAGTCAGAACTATGTACGGTAAGGTCCTCACATCAGCAGGCTCAACTAGAATTTTGAGGCCACAGGTTCAAGTGTGGGCTATGGGGGGGGGGAGACCGGCCCCACCTCCACGCTTGGGTAACCGCGAGGTATTTCAAGGTACGGCACAGCTAAAGGTATGCGGACAACACCGTGTTTAAAGTCCGCACCGTTTTTACTATTCACTCAGCATTGTTATCAACAGAAAGGGAATTACCGGAGATAAAAATATAATAAATATCTTGACCTGTTTTAAGTTAGCGTGGCGGCTACGCCAAGGGACAAAACGCTTGAGTTCAAGGGACGCAACACATAACCTAAAGGGGCGGTAACTTTGGTACGTAGAAAATGTTCCTGGGCTCGATGGGACGGTGGAAACTGGGTCGATAACACGGAGTAATAAACGGCTTCATCACAATGTGAAAGCGGGTAGAGAGACATTCATTATAGGCCATTCATCTCGCCAGCCCCCCGTCACTGTTTAGGACAATGTTTATCATTATAGAGCAAGGGGAAATAATACCCCGAACAAGATGTTATGATGTGTGGGGGGCATGTGTTCTGTTGTGTGCTAGAGGTTTGGACAAATGGCCTGCCATTTTTTTCCACTAGACTGCTGCGAGGACAATGCCCTCTGATATGTCGTGCTCGATACAAACCCTACAATAAGGTGTGCTGGGTGTAAGGGCATATGTCAAGCACTAAATGTACTGGGTGTAAGGACACAGGCGGCGTAATAATAACTTCCATAAGATGTGTGTAACTACTTTAATCAACTAAAGATAGAAGCAACTACTACAGCCCGATCGGGATCTTGTCGAGATAAACCCCCGCCAAAAAAAATTAATCCCCGCCACCAAAAAAAGAGATTATATAAAGAGGATGTGAAACATACTTTTAGATTTTGTTGAAGAGGTTGAAATTAGACGTCATTAATAATTTGCATGAAAATGAGTGTATTTTGGTACATCAGAAATTGGTTACAACTTACAAGTGGCGGCGCTTTAAGATTTCGCCCATGAACTTTTATTATTTGTGGCGGGGCTTATCTGGACAAGATCCCCCAATCAGACAAAAAGTTGAAAATAGATAAAATTTGACCAATAGAGGTAGATCTATGTGGTTGTTGATGTAGCGAGGCCAACTACTGCAGTCGGTTTACGGGGTTGGTGTCCTAGTCTCATGAGTTGTGATGGTGTGGTGTATTGTGGTACTTACATGTCGTAGGTACCAGTTTTAACAAAACAGAGAAAACAAAGCAATGTTTCCTCCACATTTAAAACGAACACAAATGAACGATTAGAAAAACAGAGCTCTGGTTTTCGTAAAGAATTACGTTGAAATAATTGAAGCGCTAAAATAGTATAGATTACCCCCCCCCCCCCCCCCCCCCCCCGCAGCCTCAATTAACATGAGGTTTGCAGAAGGAGAAAAAATTAGTGTCAGTTTGCTTGTTAATTACGTGAGGGAACAGAGTTAACCGAGCGTAAACTTCGTGCAGTGATCGAAAAACATGGGCTTTTTTATGTCAAGTAGGCTTGTCTGGTTTACAGAAACTTGGGCTTTTTATGTCAGTTACATGGTTTATAGAAACATGGGCTTTTTACGTCAGGAAGGGTGGCCTAGTTTACAGAAAAAATTGCTTTTACCTCAGGTACATAGTTTATAGAAACATGGGCTTTTTTATCTCATGTACATGGTTTATAGAAACATTGGCTTTTTACGTCAGATAGGCTTGCCTTTATATAAGTAAACCAGAAACTTTCTTTTATAAAAACAGAACCATAGTCTTTCAGCTGCAAGCAAACATCAAATGACATGGTCTGCCTCGAAAAAGTAGGTAGAGACTTTTACAAACCAAAACAGAAAGCTGCTCTAAATTATCGACGTGTCATGTTTGCATCGTATAGGAACATTGTATCAAACCACTCAACAAATAGACCCGGAGAAGATGGTACCTCGCAGTTTAAACACAACATCCCCATCGCACTAAATGTTTTGCTGTTAGTATTGTACTTGAATGGGTAAGGTTCTTATGTATAGGAACATTGTATCAATGCACTCGACAAAAAGACCCAGAGAAGATGGTACCTCGCAGTTTAAACACAACCCACAGCACCCAATGTTTTGCTGTGTTCTACTTGAATGTGTAAGGTTGATATGTCAGATGTGTAAAAATGTATGCGTTTGTTAAAGTGACCGGTACATTATGTTATACCTAAATACAGTACACAATAATTAAACGTATCAAATGCATAACTATACACAACTATATCTTAGAGAAAACTTGTAATTAATTGGATTTCATGTTTTTCACGGAAACAATTATCCTTTCTATTTATAATTGCATTATATCACTAACAACAAATGCATTTCTTAAATCATGGCTAAATAATTTTTAAAAATAACTACAAGCGTTGGGCGTATGCAAGCAATAATTCCTTCTCCCATCACAAACGGCATGTTCTTCCTTAACGACAGCGGTAATCTATTACATGTCGCCTCACCAGAAAGGGAGGCAATAAATTACCGATTACTCTCCCTTGCTGCCCCCGTGAAGCAGAGTTACGGTTAATACAAGGTCAGAATAGTAATGCTGAGGTCAAACTTGAAAGCTGACCAGGCCTGACCTCATCCAGTGTCCACGTGAAACCATTAGATGTGGCCCAGATTGTTGCATGATGAGTTGAATGGAATGTAAATTAACAAGACAAAACTCCATTGTTTTAACAGTAAACGTTGACCTAGTCACGCCCACATCCCTTTATGTCTAAGGGGTCATCCATAAATGATGTCACGCTTTTTTGGACGATTTTTAACTCCCCCTCCCCCCTCACAAAAAGCCAGACCCCCCCCCCCCCGAAAAAAATCTCACACCTCAGCCCACAACCCCCCCCCCCCCTCAAAATTGCAGTTGAATTTTCCTTAAAACATCGATAATTTTCCAAAATCTTGTCTGAACTGTCAACATAGAGTAATTTAATTTCTATGACAATTTATTTAAACAGTTTTCTAAAACGCGAAATAACGGCTAAAACTCGTTTTCTAACAACGCTTTTTTGTAATGCAAAAGTGTGACGTCACACCATCTGAACCACCCCCCCCTCTCATCACACACCGTCACAAAATTACGGATCCCCCCTCCCTCCCCCTACGAGTGTGACGTCATTTATGGACTACCCCTAAGCCACATACGCCCAGCATAAGAGGTTCTGTAACATATGACCTAAACATTTTTTAAAGTTTTTAAATTTTGTTTGAGAAAAATAAGATGGCACACCCACATTCCAGTTAGTTAGATGAAAAGTGAACCACATTTAGAGGATAAAAAAAAAATACCACCCCACAGATAGAGAAAAAAAAATAGAATAAAACATACTGTATCTGGCGAAAATACCTAAACAAACAATAGAGAGCACACATTAGACAGGGTGTCAGCTAGCCTAGTCTACAACAATGGTGAGCTGTGTCTTGTGGACCAATAAGGTCTCTTGTAAAGCACTACAACTTTAATGCAATGCTAACACTATGGGTATACATAATTAACTTGAATAAATTAGCATGTCATTAAATTCTACAGCCTCTGCAGCTTTCTTATTAAATTAACTCGACAATTAAACCCAATTTCAATTTATTAATGAAGAAACTATATTTATGTCATTTGCATTTGTATTTATAGCCTACTGCTGAAATGTTTAATTACATATAAATTATTACTCAAGTGCCTACTACTTTACTACTAAAGTGCCTACTGACTTACTAATAAAGTGCCTACTGACTTACTAATAAAGTGCCTACTGACTGACTAATAATGTGCCTACTAACTCATAAAGTGATTACTGACTTACTAATACAGTGTCTACTATTTTACTAACAAAGCATCTAATGACTTACTAGTATTGGTAGAGAGAACATATCTACAAAAATGTTAATTCAAATATTGCTGCTTATGATTATCTGATAGTTTTTAAAAATGTCTTACATTTTTTAAAGTATACTATTATATGACAGTTGGTTATGGACCAAATTTAAAAGACAACTTAAGATGTTACTGATATTCTCACTTTAAACTATAAAATAAAAGTCTATTTTGAAGATATTTAGAAATAGCTTAATCACTCATACAAAAAACATTCAAATCAATTCACAACTTACGTTAAATGTATTAAGTATAGCAATTAACATTTTAAGTATATTTTGAAAACTTGGCATAGCAATTGTGGTATTTAAGGGAAGTAACAACAAAAATGAAGTCTATATTCTAATTCTGGTGATGTCCCCTTATGCAAAAAAAACAAAGAAAAAATCCATGGTTAAAAAAAATTTCAATAGGCCTCATGAAACTTTTTTTTAAATTGGTAAATTGCATAACCTGAAATGAATTTAAAAATAATCGTTTTGGTTAAGCTTAATTACAAAAAAAAATGGCATGCACAAATTTTCTACTCACCATCCTTTATAAATCTAACAGTTCTAGGTGTTGTGGATGATCCTGATGTCAAATATGAATTGTCCCCACCTGGTCCATCTAAAATAAATGAACAATTATCAATAGTTTTGGTCCATCTAAAATAAATTAACAGTTATCAATAGTTTTGGTCTGTCTAAAATAAATGAACAGTTATCAATAGTTTTGGTCTGTCTAAAATAAATGAACAGTTATCAATATTTTTGGTCTGTCTAAAATAAATGAACAGTTATCAATATTTTTGGTCTATCTAAAATAAATTAACAATAATCAATATTTTCCCTTTCTATAAAACCTTTAACAATAATTTAACGTAAGTAAAACATGAATCTTCAAATTTCTGCAATCCATACTAAAGTTATAAAAAATCTACATTACTATTGCTTAGCACAGAATATTTAATTGTTTTTTAAAAAGGAAGTATTGAATGAAAAAATTGTTATTGGTATATATTTGTATCTACGTAAATAAGAAAAAAGTGATATATTTGTTATAGACTATTTTAAGTTTAATTAAAGTTAGGATGAGAATTAGAGAATCTGTCATCAAAATTAATTGGATTAAATTTCTTTGACGGCACTTTGTTATCATACTGATTAAAAACTGATTTTAAAATTAAGTTTAATAATCCAATTTGACTTCATAACTAATCAAAGATTAGAAATCAATGTTCAAATATTTAGCTCAAACGTATAAAACTAAACTCTTCGAAAATTGGATTATTAAAATACACATTTTAAAATTTTATCTAGATCTAAGGTAATGTTTAAATCATAAGCTTGTTTTTCTTAACAAAGTATGTCCACTCCCCTCTACACAACAGAATAATACTACATCATGGTCTGTTAATGAAAGCAACGTAATGCAAAAAAAAACTATAAAACAAAGCAGAGAATACAAGCAATTTTCTAATTTAAATTAAACGGGTGTTTTAAGTTGTATAGCTGGAAATTTTTTAATGGCAAGATGTCTTTAAGATACATACCATTCTCTAGACTTAAGCCATCATCACCTGTTTAATTTTTTAAAAATTTGTTGGTTGTCATAAAAATTACCTTTTCATTCATTTTTTTTGTTGCTAATAAAGGCAGTGCATAATTTTAAATTAAGGTACTTAGTTTGACCTAAGAGGTGATGAGCATAGAAAGGGTAGCTGGTACAATAGTAGCAGTGTCATTAATAAAATTCTACTAACTTGGGATGAGGAAAGGCTAAAGCAATTCAGAAATTGGTATCTGAATCACTGAGCGCCTAAACTAGGTTATTAACTCATCTTTTTTCTTACAAGAAATAAGAGATATAAATGTCTAGCAGAGAATAGCATCTAATGTAGTTCTTGATTTTCTATGTTAATTACAGTTAATTAATAGGGAAAATTATTTCTCTAAAACTCAAGATTGCTTAATTGTAATTTAAAAATTGGATTTGTACAAAAGGATATGTAATTTCATTTCAGTAAAGTGAAAGGACATTGTGTGAAACAAAAACTTGTAAAAGTCAATGGTATTTCAAGTTATATCAAGATGGATTCAATTGCTTTTCAATGGGTCAACAGTGACAACAGTTACAGGCATGTTTGTTTATATTTTGTTGACTTTAGGTCAGACTTTCAAAATTCTATGTTTAATGATTAATACATAAGGATAAAACATTACTTGTTATGAGGATTTATAAGGCTGTTAATATACGTCTATTTATTTGAATTAAAATGCTGGCGAATTAGTTGTGTTCTGAATACTACAAAAAAATAAGTACCTTGATTACTAACTCTTTGCATGTATGTTAAATAAGAACATCTAATACTATGACTAACAGCCTTTTTACCAATGTGATAAAAAACATCAGCAGACTATGAAAACTCTTTCTAAGCAGATTGCACAAGTGACCACTACCAGATAACTAAAATAGGTGACGGTGTTGTGATTGGATATCTGAAGTATTGAGTAACAATTACTAATCATAAAGATTTTAAACTGCTAAATTTGATGTTTACAGTGATGTAGCTCTAATTTTACATTTGCTATTTTTAAAAAAATACTTTTTATCTCTTCCTCCATTAACTGTATCCTTAATGGACAAAAAATATATTACAATTAGTACTAATTTCAAAAGTTTGAATTCAAAATTAATTACAATTATAGTCAAATTATTTTATATTTTAGACAAAAAGGTAAACTGAAATTTTAATTGAGTTAGGTGAATGAGTTTATTATTCAACTATATTTTAATGATGTGTGATAGATATATTTAAATAACAGAAACATCTCCCTTCTACAAAATGCGTAAAAAAAACAATTCTGAGAACAAATTTAAACACACTTTAAAAAATTATTCCATTTGAAATTAGTCAAACTTCATTCACAAGATGTGTATACATACACAGACTTGAGAAAAAAGTTTTGAAAATACAACAACACTCTTAGTGAATTGATTCTTTAAACTACACTACCAGCATTACTTAAAAAATGATGACAGTACAGTTCTCAGATTCCCCAATTTTTCTGTAGATAATTTAGCCAAGAGTGTCAGAAGTTCAAATATGAAACTGTTTTGCAATAATTTTTTAATTGAGACAAGTGCCATTGTGGTTGTGCACACAAGTGTTAACCCAAATGTCTTTAACTAAGATCATGGATATCCTAAAGTCCACCAATTAAGATGAGAATCTGACTCCGATTAAGGAAAGTAAAAACAGCTGGGCATAAAACTGACTTACATAATGGTTTAAATAATGCATTCCTAGGTATTTTAGTAAGGAAACAGAAATTATCATTCAAAATTTTAAAAAGTAATTATATATTATTGTAGAGCTCATTTGTAAGAAAACAAACAGACAAAAAATTTCTTTCATAAGTTATATATATTAATAAATGAGCACAGTATCTGTACATATTTGTAGATAGAATGGTACATCATCTTGACTCGTTCATGCTCAAGACAGGGATCACATGAATAATAGAATTAGAGTCCATCTGTTTCAATAATCACAGCATACATGGGGATGGTAAGTCAGAGCTATGCCCAGTTGCTTTAGAATGATATATAGAATTCATATAATTTGCTGAACTGAATAAAAATAATACAGAAAGTATATTTTTTGGTGGATTCCCCCCATACACTTGATATCAACATATAAAATTAAAGTACTACTTTATCAGGAAGTTAACATAATACATTTGAGCACTTTTGTATTAAATGGCAAGTTTGTTTTGGGCAGAAGAAGTAGAGTCAGTGTTTATACCGTTTTGTAATCAGTGCTCATTTTATGACAATATTTTTTGTCTGTTTTTTTTTTTATTTATTTTGATTTTGACATGCAACTAGTAGCAGTAACATGTGATGGCACGGTCAAATAGGTGGAGCATTTGGCTGCTAGCCCAAAGGTCTCAGTTCAGACTTGTGACTGAAGGACATCCCTGAGTCTATCCTGCTCTGATTAAAAGACATGTTTCAAAACACACGCTACATGGTTGAGAACCTCAAGTATTATCTAATAAAGACAACTATCAGTCTGTTTTAATAAAAAATATTTTACAATAAAGTGTGATACATTTCACAGAATTAAAATTTGTCAGTACTTTCTGAAAGCAATTTTAGTACTATAAGAATGCTTTTTTATCCATTAGCCATGAATCGAATAAACAAAAAAGGCCTACATATTACCAAATTTCAAACATTTATTATTAATATTCAATAAAGATGGAATGTGAAACTAAATTAATAAAAGCTTACTAATTAAAGTGTATTCAAAAGAGTTAGGTCTACTAGATGATGTACCAAGTTAAGCCAGCAACATTAAGGGGAGGGTCAAAAATGTAAGAGTGGCAGCAATGTGACTTACACATTTTAAAAATGCAAACAAACATTGTGATTAAATGAACACAGGAAACCATAATAAACATCTGGCTTCCTAAGGCCATATTCATATTGACCAGCATGCAAGATTTGTACAGTCATTTTTCCATAATTTTCTGCAGGCATGAAATGAGTTATCACATATTTTAAACTAAATCATTTTAGTTTGGGCTTTAGGCCCTATAAGCCTACATTTTATGTTTTATGAGCTTAAAAGTGGAAAGACTTTGCAATTAAACAAGTCTTAGTCATGTTAAACTAGGAAATAATGAGGGGACTAAAACTTAGTGATAGGCCTATAGACTAGGGCTCGGCCTATTATTACTACTATTAGGCCTATTTATATTTATATTATTAATTATTATATTAGGCCTAGATAGGGCCTAATAATCCTAATATTTTTATTTTAAAGTGAGCTGTTGTCAAGTGTTGTAAAAAGTAAAAAGTGTTGTCAGTTGTTGCTGACATACAAATTTCAAAATAATCATATCTCAATCTACCTACAAAATTAATGATAAAAAAAAACTTAGTAGCTAGAAGTAGAGCCCTTTAGGCCCTAAATAAATAACATGGTAGAAGAAAAGATGAGTGAGTATGAGAGTTGAGTCCAAGTTAAGTGAGAGACACAGACAGGTTTATTTTTACAGCTGAGTTCAGTGAGTTCAGACAGGGCGTAGGCACCTATCTATTCTTTTTCCTGCTTTAGCGGAAGTAACAAAATAATTTTAAATAAATATATAAAACACACCTAAACTACCGCCTGGTAAAGATATTGAATCTAAAGAAGGTTTAGGGTCACTACTACTTCTGAGCCTTTCAAATGGGGGTAAGACGGAATCCGCATCTGTTTTGGTGCCCATTTCAGCCATTTTCTATCATGTTGACTTCCGGTTTGAGGTCACCAATGTTTAGGCTAGTGCCAGAATTTTAAATGTGTAAAGTTAAACGAACTATTTCAGGGGAGGTGATAAATTAATCGAAATTAACTACCGGTCGAAACATTTTTTCCAGATAATGTACCTGTGAAAGATCTGACCAGCATATCCGTTTTAATTTAAATGCGATCTGTCCTTTACTCAGTCCGCCTGCTTACTGTTTAAGTTTTCAACACTCTCCATCAGCATCGTGGCTAATTAATGGCGAGGATGCGAGATGATTGTATGTGTTGTTTTTTTAAAGGTTATATTCATATGAGACGATTGTTTAAACAAAGGTAACAAAAAGGTGGTCGATACCCCCCCCCATCCCTCACACACATACGCACACCAGTGTCGAATTTTGTTGCTACGTCCGTATGCTAATGTGTTTTTTAACCGCACTAGTAGTTGGATTTAATTATATGACATAGATCTAGTATGTGTGTGTTTTTATTAATATTGACAGGGGTTACGCATCTTTAGATGACTTTAATTACGCAAGAGAGCAACGACTTCCCATCTAAAATGCTAGAACGTGTAAGCCTACATATAATTTCCCCAATCCTAAAAGCCTAAGGGACAAGATGTGGAGTGTTTCAAAAGCTTACACAACTGTAAGATTTGAAGGGGGAACTGCATCGCACAGTCACTCCCTCAAGCTTTATATTATTCAGAAAACTGATATAATATTAATAACTTCCGTTTTTTAAAGGGATAAATTAGTGTTTATGTCTAGTGTTTATGTTAAAAACGAAGAAGAATGGTTTTTTTTTTCAAACGCATATTATAGCAAACACAGACATTCTGTAGGCATCATATTTAAGTTCAGTAACCATTCACTTATGCATATCGAGAGGAAAAATTTAATAATTTGGTCCGGTCGATGTAGTTTTGTGGGTTTTTCTTTTCCTTTTTCCTCTTTATAAAAAAACCACGAATAGGCCTTTATTCTGATCTTAATATCCATTGATGATATTTCCAAGTAGACCTACCCATTAGCGTCGTCACATTAAGTAAGAACAACGCTAAAAGTAAAGGAAGTATTGAAGTTCCATACACATTCCTTAAATAGCCATAACTGTGTAATGTTTTCTTTATTTATTTTAAGAAATTAAACATGCTTGCTACGTCACGATCAGTGGCGTAGCCAGGATCGTCTCAAGGGGGGGGGGTTCCAATTTTTACACGGGGACAAACTTTCGATTTGCACCCCCCTCAAACTTTCGATTTGCACACCCCCCTCAAACTTTCGATTTGCACCCCCCCTCATACTTTTTATATATACCGAGGGGTCTATGGGGGGTTATGACCCTTCCTAACCCCCCCCCCCTGCCTACGCCACTGGTCACGATTCTTAAGGTTCAATTTTCTTCCCAGCGTTTGACGGTCAGGAAAGTATCGAACCCCTCCCCAGTGTTACTTCCAGACTTTTCTCTCCTGGGGGGGGGGGGGGGGCATTTCCCGGGGGGGGGCGTACACTGGCAAAAGTATGTTTTCTATATAAATTCCATTTCGTTCGTGGGGGGTATACTTTCTTTGGGGGAAGGGGGGGGCTCCCCGAAGAGATGCCTGGAAGAAACTCTGTCCCTCCCTCCCCCAAAAGTGTGACATCATATACTTAATGGCGGTGGGCTCTATAATTATATGCTCTTTATTATACACAGTTTGAAACTACAAAAATGGCGTGTTCCTTGCAGTGAAAGCTATAATTTCATTGACAAACAAAAGGCCCATTGGAAGAACTTGGAGATTTGTTATAACCGATCTATTCAATGTCTGGTAGTGAAATCGAGCCATCGAATTCTGACCCGACTCTGAAGTCTATAACCTTCAGTTGTGTCTTTGTATCAATTAAATTACTTATACACGTTTGTTTAGTTTTTTTTTTAAATTGTTTTTTATTTTATTTTTGAGCGATGAAGTAGACTTACGTAAATTTAGTTTTAGTATGCAAATTTGAATAATAATCCCCCTCATTACTTTTCATTCCCAACACTAGTAGTCGGTTAAATTTTAAATTATTGAAAACAACTTTTAAATAAAACGATTTTGTGATATTACAAAAATGTGACAAGAAACGATGATCGAAAATTTATTATTTACACGTGTTTAAACAAAGAAGTAGGGATCTATCCCTAAATAAAACAAGGTAATTAAAAAGTCTAGTGACAATTTTAGCGCAATTTCCTTACGTTATCTAAAAATAGCTCTGTCGTAGCGTAAATCAAGAGCAGGGTTAGTAAAACCATTGGTTAGTTATTAAAACGTTTTTTATTAATTTTTTTCAGTATTTTACATGTTTTATTTACAATAGAGTTACATGACTAAAAACCATTGCGCGCCTACTGAACGTGATGGCGCAGCCATGGAACGCGATGGCGCAGCTATTGAACGTGATGACGCGTGTGGTGTGGTTGGAAAAAATGCCTACTAATTCGGTCAAAATTTAATTAATTCAAAATTTTTTTGTGACCGAACGAAAGGATATTTTTGAAAACTTTCTTCGGCAATATTGTTCTAAATTATGGCAGGAATCGATTGGTACATGTTTCAAGTCGCTAAGTGGTCTGGTTGCCGAGATATGGGCCAAAAGCTGAATTTTTTCGAGGTTTTTTGGCTTTTCCGGGAAATACATGAAAGAAACCCGGAATTTTTATGGCCTATGCTCATTCTCGTAACTAGCTTAACATAATTGCTTTTGGAACTAGTCATCGATATTGCTTCGTTGAGGAGGAGATACGACTTAAAGCCCGGACACACATTCATTCATCCATACATTCATTCATCCATACATTCATCCATCCATTCCCAGAAATGACGAGTTAATAAACGCAATTCTCCAGAATGGAAATTGCGCTAAAAATAATTTATCATGACAAAGAAAAGGAATCAGGTTTGGAATCTGGTCTTGCAAACACGAAAGCTTACTACAACCAAATACGTTGATCTTTCAGGTTCTATAATAGTATGACCTTTAAGAAAAATTTAGAAAAATCAAGAAATATATTGTAAATTATAATAATTATTTGCCTGTATACTGTACCCAGATTCTAATATCCAGGAACTGAATATTCTTTTTATTCAATAAGCTAGTTATGTGTCCTTTCGAATGTAAAGAAAATTAGTTACATTTCTTAGCCCCAAACGACCCTCACTCACGTGACAAAAATTACACCCCCTCAAGATCAAGACTTTCGCCTTAGCTTCTTCAGTCTATCTGGCAACGCGCTCAGTATATTGCCATAATAAACAATGCGTAATTGTTACACATTTCAAAACAAAACAAAAACAACGACAGATATATATTTGTTATAAGTGTTAACTTATGTTTATTTGTCAAAAGATATTACGGGTAGACCTAGTGTTTTGCGAAGCCTACCCTTACCTTCCTAAAACTTAGTCCCACTTGATAAGAGGTGATGTCAAAACCATATGACCGGTGACGTCATGTGACAAATTGTGTTTAAGCAATCTAAAAATAGACCCGAAGCGACTGACAGAAAGTGACTAATATTTTAAGCTACAAAATCGAGGTATATAAAAGGATTTTAACACACAGTAAGTGTATATTTGTGTTGTAATCATAAAAAAATATTAACTAAGTTTTTTTTGTTCATCTTATTCTTAATTCGTTATTTTAGTTTCTGTACGTGACCTCCGAGAAAAATTTGTAGAGCTAGAAGAATCTAATTAATAATTTTATTCTCCTGCCTAGCCTAGTTTTAGACAAACTTTTATTTATTTTTATTCGACTAAAATAAAACACAACACTGTGTTTCGAGCTGGTTGGAATCACATTTATATCTAGATTCTATCTGATTATATCTTGTTATTTTTTAGTATTGGTATGTATTTATTACACACTTGTTTATTTTTGTAAATTATCAGGCTTTCTCGCCTTATCTAGATTCTAGATCTAGATTCTAGACTAATCTAGATTCTAGACTAGAGATCTAGATCTAGATCTAGCTAGACTCACTTCACTAGAGGTAGAAATCTAGAATCTAGTCTAGATCTAGATCTAGTTCTAGATCTATAATCTAGATCTTGATCTGGGCTCTAGATTCTAGAATCTAATTCTAGATCTAGAAAAATCTAGATGTTTTATTACAAAAAATGCTTTTTGTGGGCCTAATTTAATTTCCTTTTAATTTAAAATTAAACTCAACTAACTGGGTTCTTTTCCCTTGCTTGAGTTAACTAGGGCACTTTTTAGGGAAAAAGTGTATTTGTGACGCTGCAGAAAAGAGAACAGGATACAAAATCAAAATCACATGACTGCCACATTCTCCGTATTATCTAAAGTTTAGCCTAATAATACAGGCCACTGTATAGTAGTGCTTACAATCTGAAAGCTACAATAATTTACTAATAGAGGTAGAGAGATCTAGAATCTAGGTCTAGAATCTCCCAGACCAGGACATTGTGTTCTTATAATTTTTTCTTATAAATTTTGTTAACTCTTTGGCTTTTGATTGTGCTTCTTGGTAACAAATGAAATGCCAATTTTAATTTAACATAAATTTAAAATTGAATTTATTGAATAAATAATGATTTCAATTTCAGTAGTTTCATTTTCACTTTGAGGGTTTTTCTGTTGTATCATAGATAGAGAAATCTAATATCTAGATTTAGATTAGATCTAGACCTAGAATCTAGCTAAACTAGTACAATTTAGTTATATTTTAGTACACTGTTCACTTTACTCAAGTGCTAGATCTAGATCTAATTCTTGTTGTAGGCCTAACCAAATGATTTTTAGGCCAAGTTTTTAGACTTTCTAGCATTTCTGTCCTGGCATGTCCCAAATTATTTTCTTTTATTGGTGTCATTAATTTACAATTAATAGCAATCTGTGAATCTGCTTCATGATACTACTACATTGGCAGTAGATCTATGTATTTTATTTAAAAAGCTATTCCCCAATTCTAGTTCTAGTCCTACTATTGGCCCTAACCTAAATTTGACCATAATGTAGGCATTACATTCTACAAAAAGAGCATGCCAAGATATGTGGCATAAAGTATGTAGTATGTAGATTTTAAATTATTGATTGAATCACATACTACTCCATATGGCATTACTCATTTGTCTCTGGTTAAACAAGACATCTTTCTTTTAGTGATTTTAGTTAGCACTGTATTATGAGGCCTCATTTTACATTTGTTATGCGGTTATTTTGATTTGATTGATCTTTAATTAATGAGACATTTACATTTTAAAATTAATTGTTAACTAATATTTGTCTATTTTAGGTAATCAATAACTAAACTCAAAATGTCAAGACTGTATCCTACCCTTGAAGATATGCGTGTCGATCAGATGCAGACGGTAGGAATTTAGATTCTGTTTGCTTTTTTTTTTTTTACAAGATTTAAAAACATTTTTCACAAGTTAATACTTGTTATTGGCAGCCAATAACTTTTATTCCTTTATTATCATATTATTTTATAAATTATAAAATGGTAATTCTTTTTATTATTACTTCCTACCTTTAATAAAAATGACTATGATTTCAGGCACAAATTAATCATGAAAGAGCCATCACAGGTGGAAATGCACCAGAAGCTTTACAGTACCCCCAGCCACCAAGTTATGGTGGGTCAGCTCCATCAACACCAGTAGGAAATGCCCTCTACCCATCCCTCACAGACTACATGGGGCTTCAGATAACACCACAGATGATGCAGGAAATGCAAGTTGTACCATCTCAGGTTAGATAAAAGACTAAAACTCTTCAAAGCACATGTTCCCAAACATTTTTGAATGGCAACCCCTATTTATAACTGCCAAGTCACCTCTGACCCCGTGTAAAAAAAGGGAATATTTTTGTTTGGTTTTGTCTACAAGTTGGTGACTCTCAGAAAACACAACCTGTAGATTGGGAATCTGTGCTTTAAAGTAATTTTTAAAAATCTTTACAGAAATCTAGGTAAAAATAAATATAATATAGGGTTTCAATACTATATTCATAAACTTGATAAACAAAATAATTTTATGGGTCAGTAATAAAAAATGGATAAATAAATTAGTCAGACAAATCATTATGCCAATTTTAGTGTTCTGCCATTTCACAAACACAGCAAGTAAATTGCAAGCAGTCATTACAAACACTTTCTGTATCTAAAAGTTAATCAAATCAGAAAGTCACATTAGAGTTAGACCTTATTAGTTATTCAATACATTAAACCAGTAATTGCAATGGCATCTTTAGAAAACATATCTATAAGATGAATAAACTTTAATTTAAAAATAAGTTCCTTGAGGAAAATTTAAATCTAGTAGCATCTCAGTTTAAAGTACAATTTAGATTTTATACATTTGAAAACACAACAGGTTTATAAAAAAAAATGTTTGTTGCTATCAGGGCTTGCAAGTTGGCATCAGACAAACTCAATCTGGACAGACACAGATTGCACCAATCACAGGAAATAATTTGGCACTAGCCAGAGCTGAAATAAAATCTGGAATCAGAGAAGTGGTGTTTTGCAAAAATCAAGATGGCAAGTTGGGTCTGCGTATCAGACATGTAAACAACGTAAGTTCCTTGATGATAGTTACATACTATATATTGTTCTATGGTTTGGAATATCCATTATCTAATTTTAAAATATTATCACTTAATATAACATTTTGCATATTGAGGTTAGAATTATACAAGTTCTATTTAGCTATACAAATAGTATTTGTCTTTTTGATTATGTTCCAAATCTTTATGAAGCTCTTGTTTTTTTATTAGGGTCTTTTTGTAGCCTTTGTCCAAGCTGGGTTTCCAGCAGCTCTAGCTGGATTAAGATTTGGTGACCAGATCCTGCAGATTAATGGGAAGACAGTTGCAGGCTGGGACAATGACAAAGCACATAATTTCCTGAAGAAAGCTGATGCCCAGAGAATTGAAATGGCTGTTAGAGATAGGTAAATTTTAACAATATGCTTTTTTGTTCAAATTTTCCGGGTTTTTTTCCATCTCTTTTTTGAAAGTAAAATAGTCAAGATCTATTTGATATTATAATCCCTTAAACTAGAAATTGTTTTAATATTTTTCCCACAAAAAATTTTTCAGGCCTTTTGAACGTACAATTACAATGCAAAAAGACAGCAATGGATTTGTTGGTTTTGTTTTCAAGGACGGTCGCATTAAATCATTAGTCAAAGACTCCTCTGCAGCTCGCAATGGGCTTTTAACTGACCATCAGTTGATTGAAATTGGAGGCCAAAATGTTGTTGGGTTAAAGGTAGGTTTCAAACTGTTCTGATACTTCACACTTTTAATTGCTTGTTTTTAAATTATTTATTTTTTGTAACACAATACATTTCCGGTACTTTAACAGTTCTTATGTTGTATAGATCACTTTTTAAGTAAGATAATTTATTTGTTTTAGGACAAAGAAATTGGTGAAATTATTGATGCATCAGGAAGAACTATCACTGTCACAGTTATGCCTTGCTTTATTTATGATCACATCATTAAGTGGTATGTTTTGATTTCTACATGTTTTTACATTTTGCATATTACATAGGATTTTTAGTTAAATTGTCAAAGAAATAATTAATTAAAAATATTTTATTAGCTTTAAATTGTTTTAATTAGCTGCTTTGTTTTCTGGGTAATCAATGCAACTTTTTATTTTACAGTATGGGCAACAGTATTGTTAAAAAACTGATGGATCACTCCATTCCTGATCTTTAAACAAGATAATGAACTTCGACGACCGCAATTAACTAACAAGTGCATAATGGACTAAAACACACATACCATTTGAATAATTTTTTTTTCAATTAAGGTTTTTTGGGTTTCCTTTAATAAGGAATTATAAACATTAATTAAAAATACTTCTAATGCCTTGTCCATGAAAATATGTCTATGAAAAGTGTTTCTAATTTAAGTCAGATAGTTGTGCCATAAGAAAAACAAAAGGTGATAAAAACATAACATCACAATCTTATTTATTAACAAGAAAATTTCTGTGTACCAGCATTTCACATTTTCAGCAAAAAGTAAATATTTTTCTATTATTCAATGAAACTGTTTTTTAACTTCATTATATTGTGAAATTTAAATGTTCAATTCATGTAGGTTAGTGGGGGATTTGTTATACTGCTTTAAACTTGCTTTATTTTCCTGTTCTTCTTACTTAGTGAGCTTAACTGTAGACTGCACATATTGTCATCATCCTTGTATTTGAAAACAACTTGCGAATATCAGAAATTTCCTATGATTTTTGTAATATATGTTCATTATATTTACTTTTTTTGTGTACATATTTAAATATTGTTGTAAATAAAAATTTTAATGTTGTTCAATGTTTAAAAAACGCATTTTACTTTATTCAAAGTAACCCTTACGATACAATTTGGAAATAAATTTTAACATGTTTGCACTAGTTTTACATTTTGACTTGTTTTAGTAATCCATTTTCTTAGGAATAAAAAGTAAAAAATGGTTTTGTGAATTGTACTAAAGCCAATATGTGACTATCAACCTCCTATATAGTGTTGAATATTGATTAACTTGCAATGGATCCTTATGATGCAGGGTAAAATTCAAAGGGTTAAATTTTAAGCATGAAAAAAAAATTGCTTATACATTACTAATAGCAGGTATGGCTAATTTAGACCACTTAGATTTTCATGTAATAATTCTTAATTGAAATTCACAATGCCTAAGGATTATAAAAATTTATACTTTGAGATAGTAAAACTTTTTCCCAGAAGTAATAAATGTCGTTAATATATCAATATATAAAAATAGTCTTTTTGTACATAAAATTTAATTTTTAAATGTATTCTTTCTTAATTGAAAAAATAATTGTCTGAAGGAGATGTATTAGGCAGCTATCTCTCTAATTCTTACTACTAAACAGTTTTTGAAGTAAAGATAAATCATTACATTTCACTATGTTTTTGCTAAAATAATCGTGAAACAACTTTAGTCCCTAAAGTTTTAGTTAGGTAATCAACATTAAAAAGTTGTGATTTTTGTTTTATATTTTATTCAATTTTCTTTTGAAGCTTTTATTTACCAATTATGAAAAATATACTTCTGTATGTGAACTTCTATACCCGATTAGCTGAGTTTTAAAAATATTTGCTGTAATTCTTTTAATAAATAGTCACACAATATTCATACAGTGCACAAATGCAGCAAGTCTATTTAAAAATGCTACCCAGTAATAAAATGGTTTGTCAAATTAAAATTGTCAAAATTTCTTATTCTGACCTTAAATCTTTTTTGGCATTTATGTATTCAAGAAATAATAATTGTGACTGGCCTGTTTAACATAAAACAGCATTATTTTTGTTGTTAAAAATTGGTTTGACAGAATTGAATGGGATGCCATCCCATTCTCCTAATATGAAGTATCTGTGATAAAAATCCTTGTAGTCTGGTACAATTTAAAACTAACATTTTCTTAAATCTGGTCCACACCTGGTAACATATTTCTAATTTCATCACCATTTAACATATTTTTTGCATTCATAACCGATTTAAAATGAAAGTTTCATTTTGTTTCAAGTGTTATAATTTCAGTACATATTTTAACAATTTACAATCTAATTTTTTGTATTGTCTTGAACTGTTTAGGTCACACTCAAAAATCTATACAATAATTCCATGTCTGTTTCCTGTAGCTCTGTAGTGCAGTTTCTAGCTTCTAGTATTAGTGATTTTAGTTCTTTTGCTTTTTTGTTTATGGAAAAATAAAAGTATTCATCTCAGTTTCAGTAAGGGGTCATCCATTTATGACATCCACAATTTTTTTTTTTATTTTGGACCCCCCCCCCCACAAAAATCCACTTTTTTTTTCCTTATCCATATGTGTCCACAAAAGTCAGTTTTTTTTCCGGACCCCCCCCCCCCCCCCCGTGTGGACGTCATAAATGGATGACCCCTAATAAAATAAAATTTAAAAAATATCTACGCTATACTTAATAAATATGGATGATGACCTATGTTGGCAAAACACTTTTAAAATGTCCAGTGGTCTGAATTTTCAACTTTCTCAATTGGATGTGTTGACCAATTCTGATACAGAAATATTTTTAAATTTCTAATAAAGTTAAACCCCATTTGAAATCATCAAATTTGAAAATTGTTAAATTATGTCAATTGATACAATCAAAAATCTTCTGACAAATATTATTACATGGTTAAAATATTAGCTAGTTAATTTGTTATTTCTTAAATGTGTAGTAATTATGCACTGGTTTGGTATTCTATGAATGTAAATGACAATTCAATTTTTCTTTAAAATTTAATGTAACTTTGAATAAAATATTTTATGTTCAAAGTATTATTTTTAGTGTGCTTCATTATTTTTATTCAAATAAATTATACTTAACATTCGGGTCCCTGGCTTGAGTGTCGCCCCCCCCCCTCCCCCCCCCCCCCAACTACTTCAATGGTGCATTTCAAATCGTGATGAAAGAGACAATGATCAGAAAAATGATAACATGAAGGACTTTGACAAAGCCAACATGTTACTCAGATAACAGATTATTGACACTTTACCACAAAGGAGTACGATAAAAAAACCAAAAGACTAGGACAAGTCATATTTAAACAATATACATTACAGTTGACTCAATATTGTACATTTATACAGATAGTAAAAATGTGCTTTAAAGCTGTAACTATAATAGTGGAATACTTGAAGGGTGATTCAACTGAATAGTATTTCAGAGCAATATAAATGTATTCAACCTCCTTATATTAGTGGTTCATCAAATTTTCTGGGCAACTAACTTAACAGACAAAAAAAATATTTGAGCTGAAGACATTTAGGTTAAAAGATTTTTTAAATCTGCATAATCACACAATACTTGATATGGTTTATAAACATAATTGGCATGTTAAACAACTGCAACAATTCAAGTTAATTAAAAAAGGAGACAAGCAAATGTTTAACATTTTAACAAGGGCCTTTACTTGAAGGTGACATCAATCTAACCATCAGTTAAAACAATCATTAAATCTTTGGTAGGGTCTTTAAAACATGTTTTAACAAAAATCAAATGCATAGACAATAAAAATAAATTAATTTTCTTTTTGAAGAATAATGCTGTAGAACGTTGAGTGTGAGATGCTAATAAATAAAAGCCATCGGGTAGCAACAAAAATATTAGTAACTATCATTCTAAATGCTATCACAGGAAAGCTAAGAAATGTTTTTAAGTCTATCGTGACACCATAGACTCACTACTCTCTGTGAACTCAGTATCAACTGGATGATTTTCTATGCAGAGAAAAGTTTGTAGTATTGGTAGGGTGACAGGGCCTGCAGTTATAGGTAGAGTGACACCATCTTCCATTATAGGTAGAGTGACACCATCTTCCATTATAGGTAGAGTAACACCATCTTCTGTCATAGGTAGAGTGACACCATCTTCTATCATAGGTAGCGTGACACAATCTTCTGTCATAGGTAGAGTGACACCATCGTCTGTCATAAGTAGAGTAACACCATCTTCTGTCATAGGTAGAGTGACACCATCTTCCATCATAGGTAGAGTGACACCATCTTCTATCATAGGTAGAGTGACACCATCTTCTATCATAGGTAGCGTGACACAATCTTCTGTCATAGGTAGAGTGACACCATCGTCTGTCATAGGTAGAGTAACACCATCTTCTGTCATAGGTAGAGTGACACCATCTTCCATTATAGGTAGAGTGACACCATCTTCTGTCATAGGTAGAGTGACACCATCTTCCATTATAGGTAGAGTGACACCATCTTCTGTCATAGGTAGAGTGACACCATCGTCTGTCATAGGTAGAGTAACACCATCTTCCGTCATAGGTAGAGTGACACCATCTTCCATTATAGGTAGAGTGACACCATCTTCCGTCATAGGTAGAGTGACACCATCTTCCATCATAGGTAGCGTGACACCATCTATCATAGGTAGAGTGACACCTTCATCTATCATAGGTAGATTGACACCATCTTCTATCATAGGTAGAGTGACACCTTCATCTATCATAGGTAGATTGACACCATCTTCCATCATAGGTAGAGTGACACCATCTTCCATCATAGGTAGAGTGGCAGGATCTTCAAGCAAAGATAGTGAGGCAGGGTTAATTATCACAGGTATAGTGGCAGTGTCTTCATATATTGCTAGAGTAATGGGCTCTTCTGGTAGTGTTGTGGCAGTGTCTTCCATCACAGGTAGAATGGTGGTGTCTTCATACATTGCTAGAGTAATGGGCTCTTCTGGTAGTGTTGTGGCAGTGTCTTCCATCACAGGTAGAATGGCAGTGTCTTCATACATTGCTAGAGTAATGGGCTCTTCTGGTAGTGTTGTGGCAGTGTCTTCCATCACAGGTAGAATGGCAGTGTCTTCATACATTGGTAGAGTGGCAAGATCTTCTAGTAATGGTAGAGTAGCAGGCTCTTCTGGCAGTGGTAAAGTGGCAGGAACTTCCATCACAGGTAGAATTTCAGTGTCTTCATACATTGGAAGAATCACAGGGTAATCAAGATATGGTACAGTGGCAGGGTACTCTAGTAATGGCAGAGTAGAAGAGTCTTCTAGCAATGGAAGATTGACAGAATCTCCAGGTAAATACTCCCCAGTTGTCTGACTAAGATCAGACTGGCAACAATAGTCCAGAGACAGTTTATCTGGCGCACTCTGTGAGATGTGACTAGTCTCAAGCAAGCAAGAAACACTCTCAGTTTCATTTGATTCCATCATGGGAGGATCATCGACTGCCTCAACAGCCAACACTGGGTCACAAACTTCACTCAACTCAGAGCTGCACACAGTGTTGAGTTCTAATTCAGGTTGAACTCCCTCTTGTGCTGCCACCTGGAAAATAATTTGAGACAAAATATTAATGTTAACGAAATCTAAATTAAATAAATAAGTCATGAAATGATTACAATCAGAAACTTAATGGTTAGAATATTTTTTTTTAAAAACACATTCATTCAATCATATTAAAAATCTTAAACTTACTTTTTTACTTTTGTAAAGCTTCAGCTCCTTAAAATAAAAGAAATTTCAAACAAGTTAATGAGTACTGCATAAATGGAATTTTATATTCAAAATTACAAGTGATAACTGATGTAAACAAAATTTTTAATTAACAAAGCATTTGTTTATAATTTATGCTCAGGTGTTGTAATATTTAAAAAAGTCAATAAAATAATGGTAATTATCTAAACAAAATAAAAGAATAAGCCAAAATTAAGCTATAAACTAAAAGGTAATGCTTAAAAGAAGTCAGTTTTTGACTTGCATTAGTTCAATCATCAAATAACAAATAAATTATGCTAAAAAGCAAAATTAGAAGTTTAAAAAGTCACTATTAAACTCACATCGGTTCTATCATCTAACCCGCATAAGCGAGCAGCCATGGATCTTTTAGTTGGAGACTTGCGTTCCTAAAATTAATTTTAATAAGATAGTGCAATAATTTAGTCACTGGTGGCTGAAGAGAGTGAATGATGAAAACAATACAGGGATTGCTAGGTAGGGAACTCTTATATTTATCCTAATCAAGATTACATTAAACAGATATTTAAAAGTTATAGTACAAACAATCCCAAATGACTATTAAGTTATGAAACTAAATTGCAATTATTTTTTAAATTGTCTATAAATAACCTACCTTTTTAGGACAAATATTTTTTCTAATTCGTTTATTTTTCCAAATCTTCTCCCCCTCATGAAATTCCCTGATGTGCTGTGTGAGATTTTTCTGATAAAAAAATATTCTATTGCACTTCTCCTTTGGGCATGGTATAGCAGGCCGAGATGTTGCATGAATTTTAATGTGCTGCGTGAGGTTTGACTTTTGCTTGAACGTGGCATTGCAAGTATTGCAACTATAAACTGAAATTTGGAAGAAAAAAAACAGCTTTTAAAAATAAAATAGCTAACTTTATTTCAATATTTACCAAATATTTACTAAATTCTATTTGACTGATTGGAAAATCAGCCCTACTAAACAATCTAACTCAAGATTAATTTTTAGTTCGAAACAGTAAGTTTAAACAAAATAAAATTACGTAAAAAAGGATGAAAAGTATTAGAAAATTTTTCAAGTAATTAAGATAAACAAATGGCAAATAAATTGAAGGAAATTTAAAAAAATACACTAAGGGATGAATTTGTTAACTATTTATAAAAATGATGAATTAATTACCAGATGCATGCACTGCTGCTTTGTGTTTCTGGAGAGAAGACCAATTCGTACAGACCAATTCACACCCAGGAAATGTACAAGTATAGCCTGAACAATATTTAAATTGATAAATAAATTAGGATACTAAAATTACAAAACTACACAAAACTGTGGAAAAAAAAATGTTACTAGTAAAACCATTCAAATGTCAGTTAATAAAGTATGAAATCTAACCTTGATGTACTTTTAAATGATGTTTTAGTTTGTTGGGGAAGGTAAAACTTTTTTGACAACCCTCAAATGAGCATCTGAAAGAAAGAATATTTTGCAATGTACAACGATTAATTTCAACAGACTATAAGTCAAAACATGCATTACTGGCTCCACTCTTTATATTTTTTCAATATTCTAACTGTTTAAATATATTTAAAGTATTTTTTTAAAAAGACAATGCAAACAGAAAATTATTTGCTAGTTGTCAATCTAAGAATTACACACACTAATAATACAGTAAAACTAAGGAAAAATATTGGTAAATCCACATGTGGACCACTTTAAAAAATGTACCAAAAACAATTATGGTGTTACACAGTGATTAAAGACAAGAAGTTGTAAACAAAACAAACTTGTAACATTTGCTGGCTAATGCTGTGTGTGGTGTGTGAAGCAACCTATGAACAATCAGCTGTTTCTTCTTGTGGAAGCTTTCATTGCAACCTTGTTCTGTGCACTAGAGAGGAGACAAAGAACTTTGGTAAACACATAAACCCAAAGCTCCATCATAAGAAACACTTGTGTTCACCTTTTTATGAAGGGTACATAAATGGGAGTCAGGGAAAAAAAAGTAGCTGGACAGAGCACACAATTCCTTTACATTACAATTAAAGAAATGTACTAACTCTACTTAAATTTCCTTATGGTTCATCAAGACTGAAGGGGTAATGTTACCATTTAAATGTGCAAAAATTACTTCAGATCAGAAAGAAAGTAGTATTGTAACATTTAACATGAGGTCTACTTAAAATGTTTTTCTTATACAATCATTATTTAAGGCTCAAAACAGACATGAAATTCACCTTATAGGATTTTATGGGTGTTGAATCTTTGTGAAATCTTAAGAAATGGTTTTTTAAACTGAAGTTGTTTGCAAAATCCAATCCACACTTGGCACACCTAGGTAAGATACGTATAAAGAATAATAATGTTTTTGCTCACCTTTTATTGATCAAGATATTTACATTATACATCCCTACCTAGTACAATTTTAACCATACACCTATTTTATTTATTTACTTGTTTTATATACACTTTTAAATGTTTAAAAAAATCCCTTTTCTAATTAAATTTCCAAGAAAATGACTAGTAAGAAAGAGACAGATATTTTAGAAGAATGACATTCCGTGTTTGATTTGTGCTATTTAAAACAAGAAAAACAATATCACGTCAAGGCATTCAAATCATAAAATAGCTAAACGGAGTGGAAATTAAAGAAAAATAAATAACAAATCAATGTCTAATATTGGGTTGATAAAAATTGGAATTGTATTAATCTCACAGCAGGCCTACATGTAGCGTACCACATTACATACCTAACTTTCTGTTCAGCTGAATAATCGATATTATGAACTCTCTCAGTGTGCCCTGTCAAATGCTGCCTCCTGGTGTAAGTTTTGTTGCAACCTTCAACTGTGCAGACAAATGGCCGCTGGGGAAACAGTGAAAATGGTCTTTGTTATATCAAAAAAGCAAATAAAAGCCTGCCTTATGTTTGTAAAAATGTTGATCGCCAATTAAAACATTTTTAAAATTCATGTTTTGAAATAACTGTATCATGTAAATAAAATGTAATTGAATCATTTTAATACGGGTTGGACACCAATGCACACCACTGCTAAACTGGTGAAAGTCTCGAGTTCAAATCCTGAGCTTGAGTAACTAATATGTCCTGGGTAGTAACTTTATGTTTTATTTAACTTTTTTGAGATAAAATAAACAGAAATCCACAGAAAATATCAAGCTTCTGTAATTAATATTAGTGACAGTCATGCAAAATTTGTCTTGATATTCATTGCCAGAATTACACAGGTGTTTAAAGAATGAACTATTTCAATCTCAAAGTCACTTTTTTTAGTTTTTAAGCTTCAATTTTTGAATTGTTCTAATATAGGCCTACTTAGCAATGGAACAGGTTAAATTAAGTAAGTTATTAGATAGGTTAATTAAATAATTAGGGTAGGCCTATAATTTTATAAATGAACTAGGCCTCAGCTTAGGCCTCTCCTCCTAGAGACCTATGAACTTTAAATTTAAGTCCTGTTAGGCCAAAATAATAATATACTTAGGCCTAATTATAATATAGGCCTAATAACTAATATCATAATAAATATAAAATATAATTAATAATCATGGGTATAGTTTTGGCTATTGCTACTGAGTACTGATTGCTGTCTAGTGTCTATTGTTACTGTTAGTAGTGTTAGGACTGTAAGGTTAGTGTTATTAAGTTTAAATTACTATACTGTCTATACTATAGATTATAATAAAATATATAAATATAATTATAGATCTAGACCTAGTCTAGCTAGATTCTAGATCTACTACTTGTAACTAAGCGGCTATGAAGAGTGACTACGAGTTTTTAACTACTAAGAAGACTAAGACTTAAGACTAAGACCAAAGAGTCTTTGGCCTTTGGCAAAGACGTCCTAAGAGAAGAACTCTGAAGAAGGCTAAGGCGGCCTCAGGGGTCGCTGTAAAATATCGACCGTTCTACTTAAAACGGTATTTATGTTAAAGTTGAAAACCTCTCCAGTGTGGGTCCTGATATGCACAGATAGCCTGTCTCTTCGTTTAAATGATTTATCGCAGCCACTAAATGTACACTTGTAAACATCACCTATCGCGTGTGACTCTTCCTCCATCATTTTACACTCAACTTTCACACTCAACTTTAACCCGGAAGAACTCGTGTTACCTGTCCAGATAGTTAGGCTAGGCTTGGTACTGTATGGCCTAAAAATCTCACAGCATCAGGATGAGTAGACCAACTGTTAGTATCGTTTTATAAACTTTATCTTAAGTCGATACCAGCTTTAGACCATTTATACTAGGCCTAACATGGCTGTGTATGGCATGGGTATAATCAATTTTTGTAAATTAAATTTAAATACGTAAACTGAATAAAACATTAATATTCCTATACATTATTTTATTGCTCTCAGATGCTAGCCCAAAATAATAATAAAATTTAGTATTATTATCAGCAAATCGGCCCTATACAGGGGTTTACTGCATGCCAGGGGCGTAGCGAGCGGGGTGCTGGGGGTGCGGACCGCACCGGGTGACACCATTTAGGGGGGTGACACCAAGGCAAAAAATAGCAAAATATATAGAGAAAAATGATAATTCCACTTAATAGAGTGATTAATTAGAGTGTTAAATAGCCTTTTAAGAGGTGGGGGGTGCAAATCGAAAGTTTGAGGGGGGGGGGGGGGGTTGCAAATCGAAGGTTTGAGGGGTGGGTGCAAATCGAAAGTTTGAGGGGGGGGGTGTAAATCGAAAATTGAAAGTTTGTCCCCGGGAAGGGTCGTTGCGCCTCTGGGGGGGGGGGGGGTGACACCATTAAGTGCCGCACCGGGTGACACCCGACCTCGCTACGCCACTGCTGCATGCTACTATTTTTGCTGGAATCCAGTGGACAGAACACCTTAAACACTGTTTTCGCAGATCATTTCTGCCTTCTCGCATATAGTCGTCAACATTACAAATGCAGAATAAATGTGTTGGTTTAAGAAGCAGCAAAAAAAAAAAAACTGTTTAATTACAAACCAATATGTTCGGGCTAAAATCAGATTGAAAGAAATGTATTTTTCCTCAAGCTGGGCCCTCGACTTTCCGGTTGCTTTTGCTTCACTGGTTACTGATTTTTTCCAACGTTGTTTTGGCCTACCTACTTTCCTTAGGGATTCCAATCTAAAAAACCCCTAGTTCGCCTTATAGGTAGCGCCGCCCCTGGGAGTGAGCACTGCTATAATTCGGATTGATTTTTACCAGATTGTGTGTGGAGAAATCTTAGAAACTCCTAGAAAAGGAACCAATTATACACATTTAACGTGCAAACAACACCGTCGTCTCCAGATTTGCAAGCTCCCCATACCCTTTTCTCTGAGTAGGATGTTTGGAGCCAGAGTCTAGACTGCATCTTTTGGTATCAGTGGCGTAGGCAGGGGGGGGGGGGGGTTAGGGGGGGTCATAACCCCCCCCCCCATAGACCCCTCGGTATATATAAAAAGTATGAGGGGGGGTGCAAATCGATAGTTTGAGGGGGGGGGGGTGCAAATCGAAAGTTTGAGGGGGGGGGGGGTGCAAATCGAAAGTTTGTCCCCGGGTAAAAATTGGACCCCCCCCCCCTTGAGACGCCACTGCTTGGTATAACGCTGCAGTCTTAGGACATGTTCGGTGTTTCCGAGGCCATACCACAAGGACAATTTTCGCTGGCACCAACTTTTAAATGTTCTAAACATATGTTGTTTTATCATGTTGTGGTATGTTCTATAATTTCAGTCACATAACCTCAGACTGATTGGTTGAGAGTAGATTCTGTTTCGCCGAAACTTGAAAAACCAAGAAAAATATAACCACAATTTTAAAACTGTAACTTTTTACAAAACCTAAACTATACATTACTTACTTACTTAATCCTCGTCACCCCCTGTGGAGTATAGGGCAACCACAAATCTCCGCCATTCCACTCTGTCTTGGACGAGCCACTTTAATTCATGCCAGGTCTTGCCAGTAGCCTGCACTTCTTCCATCTCTCTCCTCCATGTTTCCAGTGGAAATTATACATTTGTCCCTCTTATTTAGATTTATGTCAATAATCTTATTTTGGGTGTTAATGATTAGTTGTGTGTTGATATAAAACCCTTTAACAACCAGTGTTGTTTTTATGCATCCCCCCCCCATCAGAGTTTCTTCCAGGCATCTCTTCGGGGCCCCCCGAAAAAATTCTACCGCCCCCCCCCCCCTCCGAACGAAATGAAATTTATATAATTTATATGGAAAATATATACTTTTAACAGTGCCCCCCCCCCCCCCCCGAAGAAAAAAGTCTGGAAGAAACACTGCCCCCCCCCCCCCCCCCCATGAAGTTGTAAACAGTATTTGACTCTGGTTCCATAACATCAATGGGACAGCGTGGTCGAATACTAGCGTCTTCGACTGCTAACCAGAAAGTCTAAGAGTTCGGCTCCCTGGCTAGAGTCGTAGCACGTCACAGAGTCCACCCGGGTCTGGTGAGTACCTGAGTTACGTGAGAGAATTGTAAAGACGTCTGGCTATAGTGCTAACCTCACTATCTCTTCAAATGCCGAGGTCACAGAAACAGGTGGACTCTACTTCACCTGTCATAAAGGGAACTTTGCTTACTTACTTCATAACATCCACCCCCGACAATAGGAGCGATAATTTTTTTCGTTGGGGAGTGGATGGGGACAGAGTGGCCTAGCGGTAGGGAGCTACTCAGCTAGACTGCTAACCCGTGTGTCTCGAGTTCGAATCCGGGTTCAAGTTAGTTGACCGTCCCTGAGTTCACCCAGCTCTGATGGGTACCTAACTAATGTTAATGAAAGTAAAGATGGCTGGGTATAGCACTGACCACACTATCCCTTACATATGCCAAGGGCACAGAAACGTGACAGGGAGCGTAGAACCGGGACGACACTTTGCCAACAAATGTACATTTAAAAAAACAACAACGAGGAACTATGAAGAAAAACTGAAGAAAACCCTATTGGCAAAGACATTTGAAAACGCTAATGGGAATGGATTGTTAACACCTTACGCAGTGGCGTAGCGAGGTCGGGTGTCACCCGGTGCGGCACTTAAATGGTGTCACCCCCCAGAAGCGTAGCGGCCCTTCCCGGGGACAAACTTTCAAATTTTCGATTTGCACCCCCCTCAAACTTTTGATTTGCACCCCCCCTCAAACTTTCGATTTGCACCCCCCTCAAGTTTTTCTCTATATATGTTGCTATTTTTTGCCTTGGTGTCACCCCCCTAAAATGGTGTCACCCGGTGCGGTCCGCAGCCAGGCCCCCCCCCCCTCCCTACGCCTCTGACCTTACGTAAACCAACTTGCAACATCACCAGGCAGGCATTAGACTATTATCAAAAAGTACCTAATAACTAATAACTTTTATAAAGGAGTAGCGATATATTCCGGCACCCAGGACGAACTATCAATTTTGCACTCACACTCCAAAATTAGGTCTATACTGGCCTATATTTATTCGCGATGGTGAAAATGCAACTCCACCTCCCCAATTTGGAAAGGTCGGTGTGCTTTTTACCAGTCACATTAGCTTTCTAATTTGGTGTCACATAATTGATGTAGAAAACGATTAAATAAGTTCGTAATTTAAATTTCGAACATTTCAAACTGTTATCTAATTTTAATAGGGCTTGTAAGTCTCGTTTTCTCTGACTTTGAATTAGAAATCTGTCTTGATGTATAGAGTTTTGTAATGACAAGGTGTTCAAAGTATTGTACTTGTTTGGTAAGTTTTGATGGATCGTTTAGATTTGGGAGTAACGACAGAGGACTGTTGCTGATATGGTTTCGTAGGTATAAAGTATCGAAGTGTTAAAGTGTCATAATTTTTATTCGGCTGTTTTGTAGTTGAAGGTCTAGTGGAATCTGATTGGTAATAGTTGAAAGATCTTTAGTTTTTAGGAATTTATATTACCACTCTTAAAGTATTTCTTCTTTTCTTCTTCGTTCTTAATTTTTAGCGTTGGAAGGGATCGAGCCTTATCTGCCAGAGGGTTTGAACTCGAGACTTTTTTCGAATTTATCAACCATGAACTTTCGCCAACTCGACCACGCTTCCATCAAAATTAAGGATACGTGTCAACTGGTTATGCGCCATTGAGGCCATTGACTCCGATTTCAGCCTTTCTTTTTGGATTAGCTTCCATAGCCTTTGTCCAACCAAGAACAAACTACAAGGCAGCAGTTGTTTGATTTTGGAGCTGTCTCTCCTAGAAGAGTGTCTGTCCCCAGCTAACGAGCCTCATCTGCCCGATACTTTTGGGTTTGGCAACCATGAGCTTTACCGACGCGACCACGCCGACCCCTCTTAAAGTATTAATATATAATATTAAATAGGTTGGAATTTATAACTAACGGTTAAGTTTTTTTTTTCAAATTATATTTTTTAAAATAATTAATCAATAATTCTAGCAATGTCTAAGACAGTTACCTGCGTCTGATTTTATTGAAGGGTGTCCCTTAACTCAGGGGATCATTTTTTTTTTTTCACTCAGGATCTAAAACTTTATAACATACATATATTTCGCACACCTGGAACGCAGATAAATGATTGTCATCAAAATTGAATAGAAGTATGTTATAATAAAGATACAATTTTTAGACTTTCAAACAAAACCTGCAGTTAAGTATTCAATAGATAAAATATATTTTTTTCTCAAAATTACTTAGCTAATATAAAAGAATTGTTATAATTATTATATAATAAAATTTAGAGCGTTTTATTGTGTTTTCCAAGCATGTCTTAGTTACACTTGGTTAATTTAGCTATTCTTGTGAAAGTTATTTCCCTTGAAAATAATTTTTGGTATTTGTATTATCAAATGGTAGATAAATCGTTGCTTAACTTTACATTCATTTAAAATTCCTGCAACTTAGGTTGACCGCTTACATTTAAATACAACTGTAAGTTATTATTTGCTATTGTAAAAATTATATAGATCTTAAGTTCTAAACAAAATATTTTGGTAGGTTTTTTAGCATTATCAAGTAGGAAAACAAATACATCAGTAGCCGTTATATATTGCAATACTTAATGTTATTACACTTATAGTCTTAGTTGTATATTAAACATCTAGTTAATTTTCTTTTTATAATTTTCAACCTCTCCTAAAGGATTCATATATAACAATTTTAGGAGTCTATTTAAAAAATCTTTACGTAATCACACAATATAGACATTTTACAACTGTAACTAAAGACAGTCAAACTTAAAAATAGGTGGGGTCGAAGCACTTAAAATTTTCTAAGTTGGGGGGGGGGGGGGGGCTATGTCGTAAAGTACAAAGTAGACTCGCGGACTTAGCAACAGTTTCAATAACATGTGATTACGCTTGCAAACTGGAATTGAAGGTATTAGTACAAAGTTTTGAGACGGAGGCAAGTAAAATTTGATTTTGATGTCTACTTATAACGTGTATGCAATTGATAATAAATTAATATGTCACTTTTAATTAATTGTTTTCTTATACATATGTGTTAGTAATTAATTTGTGTGAAAGGGGGCGTCTTAATAAGTTTTGCCTAGGGCGCTAAATAACCTGGCACTGCACACTCCCCACTCACTTGCGAAAGGTAGGGCACTTTTTACCGGTCTCTGCCTTTTAATGTTTTTATTCTTTTATTTTGCTGTTTTATTTACTATCGATATGGAAATCAGTGAACTTAGTGTGTAAAGCCTCGTAACAATCTCGTATCCACCCCCACCCTTTCGTTTATTATTTTAAAAAATCCATAAGTGTAGATAGGTTATGACTTTTTAAAGTACCATTTTATGAAGCAGGATAAGCTATGTCTATCCACTCATGACGCTTAACAAGAAAGGGGCCAGAGAACGCTAAGTTACACTTAAAGTGCAGTGGCGTAGGCAGAGATTGTTGCGTGAGGGGGAAAAAATAAATGTAGATAATTTTAAAGAACTCAATTTTGATTTTTTAAAATAGTGTTGTGTTAGAATAATGTATACTTACTACTCTGCATGAACACTGAATACGGTCAGTAAGCTTTTAAGTGAGTTTCAGGAAATTTACATTCGACCAAGCTGGACTTATAGAGGACCGAGTAAACTTTTGTATTGACAACCACAGAAAAGACTTCGAAAAAAACTATCTCAAAGCGCTTAAACGCATCTGGTAACACACATAATATGATTATATATATATATATATATATATATATATATATATATATATATATATATATATATATATATATATATATATATAGGCCTATATATATATTATATAAATATATTATATACATATATGCGGAGTTGAACTCCAGTTCGACATTGACAGGAAAACAACTGGCCTATTGAGTTTTTTTAGGCAGCGTTGTCTATTGTGATGGAGACTGCGTCACAAACATTAAAGCATGTATACCTGAAGACGGGCGGACCTTTTGTGGCCATACAGGACACATTATTTTATTATATTGGCCATATATTTATATCACAGTAGTTCCACATAGCAAAAAATACATCTAGAATACACAATTTAAAAAAATTATTGGTTAATCTGTAAAAGTAAATAAAATGTAAAAATAAAAAAAATAAAATAAAAAAATTTAAAAGTCTGACATCAATATATGTTCAAGAAATGTTGTAGCATAGCATCTACTCTATCAGCACTCCTTGCAACAATTTATGCAGCTTTTTTTCTCGATTCAAATTTCACCCACAAGCCATCCTTTGCCTTCAGCTGAAATTTATTGCTTACGACTGGGTACACAGACTTGGTGCACCTCGCCGGGACATAGGACTGTAAGACTGTTGCCATGGTGATCTTCAACTCCAGCATGGCAAGTCGCATTCCAACACAACCTCTTGGACCCTGACCAAAAGGCAAGAAAGCATAAGGGTGTCTGGACTCTTTGTTCTCTGGTGTAAACCTTTCCGGGATAAATTTTTCGGGTTCTGGCCAAATCTCGGGGTCGGTGTGCAATGCGAAAATTGGGATCATCACTGTCATACCTTTAGGGAAATGAACGCCTTGGATATTTATGTCATCGATGGTATTTCTGTCAAGAAGACTCCTATCGGAAAACATTCTCAGTGATTCGTTAATACACATTTCGAGATAAGTTTAATTCCTGGACAGTTTCATAACTTGGTTAAGTTTTTCCCACATTTTTCATCGATTTCGTCTTGGACTTTCTGGCGAATTTTAGGATGCATGGCCAGGAGAAAGAGGGTGAAGGATAAACTTGCTGCCAGAGAATCATAGCCACCAAGAATAAAAATTAGTGACTGGCCCTGAAAAGTAAATACATTGAGATTAATATCCATTATGATAATGCTAATAAACATACCTATTGCTTTGACTAGCCTACAGAGGCGTAGCGACCCTTCCGGCGCCCGGGGAAAAACTTTCGATTTGCACCCCTTCCCCTCAAACTTTCAATTTGTTTTTCCAACCCATTTTGGCGCCCTAAGGTTGGCGCCCGTGGATATATGTGCCCCCCCCCCCGCCCGTCCCCCCCCCCCTCGCTACGCCTCTGCTAGCATACAAGTACAAGCCTTGGAATAACTGAATTTGTTTAAAAATAATTTAGTCGTCTTACAACTAAAAACGTACTGTATTAACTTAAATAGTTTACGTACGTGTATTTCAACTCTGCTTAGTTCTTTTTTCTTGTTCAGCATCCGTTTTTTTTCAGCATTCATGAGCAGATCAAGAAAGTCATTCACTTTCCCATTGAGCCCATCTCTTTTCCTTTGTTCAATAGCCGTATCCACTACTTGCGCAAAATAATCCTTGGATGCTTTGGGGGTCAATGGTAAACCCATCCTTGAAAATAGCTTGCTCAAGAACGGGGACATAACTGCAAACGGAAAAAGCACTGGGTTGGGGTTCAGGATCTTGTAAGCTTCAGTAGCGAACCTAGAGTTTGGGTTTTTAAGTGTGTTGAGCTCTAGACCAAAAGCTGTGCTGGCTATGACATCTAAGGTAAACGCTGAAATAAAACTCTCTCAGTTCAAACCTCCTGGCCTGACTCCTGTAGTGTATGTATGTGTTCTAGCAGAACTTTGACATTGCGTTCAATATGATGGGGACATAACTTTGATACGACTTGAACTGAAAGTTGGGACTATACTAGTTTTTCTAACTTGTTTCCAGTGCTCCCCCCTTTAGAAAGATCAGCTCTCTTTTAAAGGAGATTCAGCAAAGAAGAAATCAGTCCTATCCACGAAGTTGTTGAAGTGTTTCACAAGGATATCTTTAATAACATCCAGATCCCTGGCTATCATAACTGGGTTTTGCAGCCATACCAGCCATACACCTAAGGACAATTATAAGCCAGATTCGTCAAGCTTGAATTTCTAAGTCACGACATGTTTAAATATGAATCTATGAACATGCTCTATTAATCAGGCATTAACATATTTTTAAACATATTTCTTTCAAAAATATTGACTGAGTTTCGGTCATCATTGAGTATATTAATCATTTTCTATTACAACTTACAAAAAAACAGCATTATAAAACGCGAAATAACGGCTAAAAATTCAGTTTCCTACATTACTTTTTGAAAATGCAAGTGTGACGTCACACTGTCTGGACCCCCCCCCCCTTCCTGCTCATCACACATGGTCACAAAATTACAACCTCTCCTCCTTAGAAACCTGTAAAAATTGTTTACTTACAATTGGCTAAGCCTATAAATGATTGTACCTTTTTATCTTGAAACTCTTTATAAAAGATTCTCTGTGCCTCAAAAATTCCATGCTTCATTTCCAACGCAAAATTACCAAGTAACCAATTGGGAGGTGGTGTGACTATGCCCATCTTTTTAAAGCTGTTGTGGTCAGGTCCTGCTAGTTTGAACTCATAAGTATCAGAGCCAGGACAACCACGGTGATGACAAGCAGTATGAAGAGAGCGTCCATTTTGTTTAAATACTGTAAAGGGAAGATAACCAATTAGGGCATGCTTTTTAAAAATATTGTAATACAGTATTGATGCCACTGTTAAAACCAAATTACATTGCATGCAGTGTTTCTTCTGGGTTTTTCTCCTGGGGGGGGGGGGGGGGGAACACTGTTAAAAAGTATATATTTTCTGTATAAATTCCAAATCCCCCCCCCCCCCCCGAAGAGATGCCAGGAAGAAACACTGATTGCATGTTATATTTTTTACGGATGTTATATTGGACCTTGTCCACCTAAGCCCCACCACTAATGCAAAAATTGCACGGGCGAAAAGTTAAGCCCCGCCACTTTTTTGCCAGTTTCAATTCATGCAAGCAGGCAACCTTGACCTATTTTCTAATATCTAGACATTTTATTTTAAATATTTTAACGCACGCCGTAAATATAACTCCTTATCCGCCTCTAGGGTTAGGGTTAGTGTTGGGTTAGGGTTAAAAACTAAAAGTACAAGTTTCATATAGTCTTTTTTATAATTTTTTTTTTTTTTGGTGGCGGGGGTTAACTTTTTTGGCGAGGTTTTTTTCTGTACAAGATCCGTTATCTCAGTGTGTATTTACAGATGCCAGTAAAAGTGTTTGGACTAATATACATAAGAGTGGCTAGCAGCGCAATAGTTTGTCTCCTGTTAAATCGAATTTAGAGTAGAGAATATATATACCTTAACCAATGTCCCCCCTCCTACCCCCCTCCCCCTTGGAAAATCCCCCCCCCCTCCAGGAAATTTCAAGTGCCCGACCCCCTCCCCGGAGAAAAAAATCTGAAAGAAACACTGTCGGCGGGCCAGTACACTCCAGATTGTTTAATCCCAATTTAAGTTCTTCACAAATCTATAACGCTATTTAAAATATTAATTATCATTCGCACTGCTTAGGAATTCAAGACAATAACAAAGATGCTAATTAAACACTAAACTTACTGATCAGCTTTTAATCAAAGCAAGAAGTTAAGTCTAAGGTGTAGACTCGACTAATAATTATCATAGAAAAAAAAACACATTGTAAACATCGTTTTTCAGTTTGAAACTTAAATATCAACTTACTATTATAAGTTTACAATTCCTCGATTCTAAGATGTAGAAAATAAAGCTGCTGCTCCAAGTAAAAATCTCTTTTTATAAAAGGCTACAATCCTAGGTCCAAAAAACCCCACACTAACCATTTTTGGCACTTTAAATATCCATTCTGACGTGTAAAGTTACACTTAGCGTCATAGGCGTAGGCAGGAGTGTTTCTATGGGGGAGGGGGGCTAACTTCTTTTACAACAAAATTTAAAAGCTTATGGTTATTTTAAAGGATTTTGTAGTTTCGTATTATTAATTTTAAAAAATAAGCTGATTACATTACATTATTATGTATTATTTTGTGGGAATATAGGCCTATATAAAAAATAATTTTAAACTGATTTTAAATTACAATTAACATTATTATAATGTTTTTCATTGGTTTTGTTTTTTTAAACTATTAGGGGTCCTCTTAGAGTCGAGTCGCCCTCCCCTAGCTACAAAAAAAAAGATAAAAATTTAAAATTTTAGTATCTCACAAATTAAAAATGCAATTACAGATCTCATGACACTGGGATCTTATACGCAATATTTCTTTCAAGCATCTTTCCCTGGGGGATGGAAGGGGGGAGTTTGTTCCCCCTCAATTAGTTATATAGAGAAATATTAATTTTAAATGGAGAATATACACTTCAATCATACTTGCACCATTCCCCCTCCCCTTAGCTTGAGTGTCATCCGGTCTGGAATCACCCCAACAAAAGCTCCTTTCAGACGGGGGGTGGGGGGGGGGGGGGGGGTTGAAGAGAATATTGGTTAAAGTATATATTTCCTATAGACCCCATTTATAAATTATTTGTTTTTATATTTCGTTGGGGGGGGGGGGGGGTATGGACCTTTAGAGCTGGGTGGACTTATTGCATTGATTCATTGAAGGTTTCCAAAATTCTTTTTACTTAGCATTTATGGCTAAAGCTATGTTAACAATTTCTTGGATGATTTCTTTTCACAGGTGGCCATATCTGCAGGATTCTCTCTGCCTCTTGAATGTTCTCGACCCGATAAAATATTAGAGGGGAAAACAGAACTATCAGTGATGGGTGTAAATTCATCTCAACCTAGCAGGTTCCCAGGAAGATGCAACAACGGAAAAATGCGCACAGGAAAATGCGCAAGCGGAAAAAAAAGCGTGAACAAACATTTGCTCAGACAGAAAAGTGTGTAAACAAGTAACTTGACACCCCAGTCCCCTCCACCCGACAGTTATCCCCACCCGACAGTTATCCCCCACCCCGACAGTTATCCCCACCCGACAGTTATCCCACCTTAGAGTTATCCCCACCTGACAATCTCCCCCACCTGACAGTCTCCCCCACCTGACAGTTATCCCCACCTGACAGTCTCCCCACCTGACAGTCTCCCCACCTGACAGTTATCCCCACCTGACAGTCTCCCCACCTGACAGTCTCCCCACCTGACAGTTATCTCCACCTTGAACCCGGATTCGAACTCGAGCTCTCAGTCCCATTTTTTTTTTAATTTATAGGAAACGAGCCGGCCCGCGGCATATCATACGCCGCTATTTAGTTGGTTGTTTTTTTCTACTTTTCAGTAATTCATAATTTGTAAATTCGACGGTACCAACGTTGCCACTGAAAATATTTCTTTAAAACACTATAAGTAGCACGTTAAGGACCATAACCCCCCCCCCCCCTTCCGTCATCCCCTCCCCCCCCCCCCCCCTACGTTTAAAATCGTTTCAAACTAAATTATCTGCCTCTAATAGTTGTCACTAAACCCAGCTCTGCTTGTAAACATTAGAGTGAAACACAGCTCACTAAGACCATGTAGGGGTGGGTGTGGGTAGGGAACGCGTTTACAGCTTGTTTTCTAACGGCTCCCAGAAGAGAATTATATATATAGATAAGTAATGTAACGACCAAATTTTTTTAACAACGCTTGAAAATTGAATCCGCTAGAAGCTCTTTACCTCGCATGGGTATACTAAATTTGTAATCAAATTATTATAATTTAATATATTCCATTGTAAAAATATAAAACATTTAATGGTCAAAACTGATTAAAGACGCGAATTATTGTTTTAAAACTTTCAGCTGACGAAAAGAGTCAAAATGTGTCAATGTGGCAAGCCAACCAGTTCGGTTTATCTGTTGATCGCTTTTTACTGCTTAATGATTCCAGTATTCATTTTCGTGCCTCAAACTTTTTAAACTCAGTTTATTTACAATGGATTGATACATTGATGTTAGCCACGTATCACACAAATAGGAATAGAAAAAAAATAACCCATTAAACATATCACACATCATTGATAACAAATCAACTACATATAATCAAATGTACAAGTATTGTTCTACTGGTGTCATTCGCCTTCCCCCCCCCCCCCCCACACACACATACACACATACACGTAGGCTGGTGTATAATAATTTGCTTAATCGAATGATCTTGAAAATTTCCAATGTGGTGTCACCCCCCAATTCACTTCGATGGACGGTGTATTTGGTGTCACCCCCTAACTTTTTGTCGTCAATTTCTTTAAACATTATATAAATCCACCTAGAAAAAGCATTGTATTTGTAGTAAGTTATTCATTTTGGTGTCACCCCCCTCCCATCCCCACCCCAGACGTGGATGGATGGACGTGTCAGTTATTACAATTCTTAAGAAAACCTTTTTCCTCAGGTAAATGTTGCAACGTTTAGTAGGTGTCGTTCCCCCCCCCCCCCCCCCCCCGGTGATAGCTTTAAACTGTCCACTGATAGTACTAAAGTTGTTCATCTATAGTCGGTTACAGCTGGATGTAGTATTATTTTCTATAATTATCGTTAGCAGGTTTACGTCATGGTGTTATGATTTGTCAATTTTGCTCTTAATTAAAAAACTTTTATTTAACAGGAATTTTAGTTATATATTGCTATTTTTGCCTTTGTGTCCCCGTCCCCCCAATGGTGTCGCCCGGTGCGGTCAGCACCCCCGCCCCGCCCCTCGCGACGCCTCTGGGTAGGCCTATCTAAATTACTTTATTAGTTAGCCAATTCAACATGATCATTCATTTTTTGAAACACAAGATTGTATAAAATAATACAGACACCAAAGATTTTTAAATAGGGCCTACGGAAGTGTTTTTAATTTGTAACTCAGTGTAACCTACATTTGCCGTTGTAAATGGTAACAACAGATTAGGCCAGGCTGCCTTTGTTTCTGCACAGACATTTGTTATTTGGCCGATATATTACACTGCATGTCTGCGAAGCTATATTTAAATTCACGACTGATTCAATGGCGTGTTAACAAGTGGTTTACGAACACAATATGGCGCCGTGTGTCATGATCAGTACCTCTCATACGAACAGCGTTGAGAGAAAACCAAAGTAGGTCACGATATCCGGCAAAATCTCTTGCTGTAGCCTAGGCCCTAGTTACTGTATTTTTAACTTGACACTGTGGTACACAGGTGGCCGACCGTGTCTGCTTGCCTCGAACTGATCGGGGTAGCGTACTTTCACTAAAGGGAAGCTACCCGGAATGTGAGTTAATAACAATATTTTTAAAATTAATCTACATCTATAAATGTACTAGGTCTATCACAATAATATTATGTAATAAAATAAACAAATACTATTTGTTGAAAATTTTATAATATTTAGGCCTACTA